>NW_021273367.1:0-1002 GCF_002162155.2 Triticum dicoccoides
TTTGTTCTGTTGGATATGCTACCAAAAACTTTTCTTTTCCGGAATTTATAGTAATCACCCACTGGGTGTGTCGAATAAACTCCGTGTTAGCGGGGGCACGCTGAGTGCACCCGCTGGGTGTAGTCCCCAAGGCTAAGGTCGACTGCTGGCAGTCGGCCTTAGGCTTTATGATGTCAATCTTTCTGTCAGTCGACTGGTCGACTGGATTTCACAAACCGGTGGGGGCACGCTGAGTGCACCCACTGGGTGTAGTCCCCAAGGCTAAGGTCGACTGCTGGCAGTCGGCCTTAGGCTTTATAATGTCAATCTTTCTGTCAGTCGACTGGTCGACTGGATTTCACAAACCGGTGGGGGCACGCTGAGTGCACCCACTGGGTGTAGTCCCCGAGACTGTGGTCGACTGCTTGCAGTTGATCACAGTCTTAGAGAATGCATCTCGCAAATTTTTTTTTGAGGTCGACTGGTCGACTTTGTCTTCAACAGGATTAGTGGGGGCACGCTGAGTGCACCCACTGGGTGTAGTCCCCGAGACTACGGTCGAATGCTTGTATTTGGCTGTAGTATTAGAAACGTGTGTTTATCCCTTTTTCACTCGGAAGTGAATTATATTTGACATTTAGTCGATTGGTTCTTCACAGAACTCCTGTGATCTTGTGGCTCGCTACTCAGAGCTGGAACAAAAACATACTCAAGTCGAGCTGAGCTTGAAGCTGGTTCAGGAGAAGCTGACAAAGGCAAAGGAGGAGACCGAAGGTATGTTTGGTGAGACCCTGACGACTGCTTTTCCCCTTGCTTGTTTCAGCATCTGATCTTGCTGTAACTTGCAGGTAAGGTAAGGGAGGCCCAGCAGAAGAAAGACCTTGAGCTAGCTGAGAAGATCAAGCTTGCTGACGAGAAGTTAGCTTCAGTTACCAAGCTCGAACAAGACAATACCAATCTGAAAGCTGCTCTTGGGATTGCCAACAAGGAGGTCAGTCGACTGAAAACTGACAAAGCTGCCCT
>NW_021273368.1:0-1513 GCF_002162155.2 Triticum dicoccoides
AGACGCCCGACTGTGGCATTTCTTTTAAAGCCCTTTATGTGGTGTCGCTCAGACGCCCGACCGTGGCATTTCTTTTAAAGCCCTTTATGTGTTGTCGCTCAGACGCCCGACTGTGGCATTTCTTTTAAAGCCCTTTATGTGGTGTCGCTAAGACGCCTGACTGTGGCTTTGCTTGTTATTTATTTCATAAATTTTAATACTACTATGTTATTGCAATTTTATAAATAACTTGCTTGCACGCATCAGAGATTTATTTATCTTTTGTGACTGACGTCATGAGCATAAAATATTTTCAGCACATCATTGTTATATTATACCTATGTTCATAATGTTTGCGAGTACATTCAAAGTACTCACTGGCTTGTCCCTGGCTATTGTCTTGGCCAGATTTTCTTGCACGAAGAGGAGCGACGCGATGACAGCCCCGGAACCTAAGTAATGGAGATAGCAGCCTCGCGAAGATAGGAGTTAACCTGGTCAGCTGTTCCCGTGGGAAATGGAGTCCCATAGACACTGATGTTTCACAACCCGCATCCGCCATCAACCACTAGAAACCATTTGTTGTACTCACAGGCCAGAATGGCCTTGTACTACATATTTTGTTTTCTGCTTGGAATTTCTGTATCAAGTTGGAGCCTCATCAGCTAACAATAATCCAGGGGCTGATGAGCACGACGGTCTTTTCTGGAAATTTATTACCCGGAAAACCGGTCGTGACAGACTTGGTATCAGAGCCAGGCTGACCATTGGCTAATCCTATCTTAGCCAGGTCGAAAAACTTAGGCAAACCAACCCACTAGACCTTAGCCAAACCCCAGCCAAGCTTCTCGTGCAAGATAGCCACACAGTAATCCCGACACTTTTGGCAGTCGGTGCCCAACCTATCAGCCTAGCCTGTCGATCGCACACCAGTG
Source organism: Triticum dicoccoides (assembly GCF_002162155.2). Taxonomy (NCBI): domain Eukaryota; kingdom Viridiplantae; phylum Streptophyta; class Magnoliopsida; order Poales; family Poaceae; genus Triticum; species Triticum dicoccoides. The sequence continues at coordinate 915 of NW_021273368.1, forward strand.
ACCGATGGCAAAAATGTCTCATTCGCAAGCGTGCGAAGGAAGACTCCGTTCCCTTTTCTATAAAAAGGGCACGCTAGCCTCAACCCAGCATAGCACAGTCTCTTCCCCAACCTAGCCACAATGCCTGGCCCCATAGTGCACAACGAGACCACAGCAACCAACCTTGGAGGTTTTGTGACCATCCTCGCAAACCTCACCCGTCGTGCCTATGCGTTAGAGGAGCCACCAGAATATGTTGTGTACCAAGGACCCATGAGCGGTGAAGACCGTCAATTCTGGGCCACTGTACACATCTACGGTAGGGGTCTAGCACCCGAGCGCCCCTACAGGTTCACCGGAAGAACAACTTCCTTTGAGCCACAAGCCATACAACTAGCTGCTCGAGAGGCTATAGTTCATCTCAGGCACTTGTCGCCCAGAGTTAACTGTCGCTCGTTCCACTACTACCCCAGACGTGAAGGGTATGGTAGACCACCCCAAGTTGCCAACGGAGATCATGAGACAGATCCTGCATTGTTGCACCTGGTGCGCTATGTAAGTGCACTAGAGGAACTGTGCGATCAAATCACTATTGATTTAATTGCAGCTCGTGGAGAGCT
>NW_021273369.1:0-1246 GCF_002162155.2 Triticum dicoccoides
CTTGTCACCGTATTTATCGAAGAGGGGCGGTAGGCCTTGCTCGGCACGGTCCGCCTCCTCCTTGTCCCATATAGGCTCCGCCACTCTGTAACCGCCGGGACCGAGTGTGTGTTCCCCTATGTTCAGCTCCCGCATTTGTTTCCCCCACTCACTTGATTGGGAGCTTGCGGTGCTCGAGCAATTGATCTTGAAGTCGTTGTAGTCATCTTCGGTGATCGAAGGATTTTTCTCCTTGATCTTCTCATAACTCTCACCTTTCTCGATCATTCTCTTCACATTGCTTTTCCAAGTAGACAGGGCCTTGCTCATCTTCGTGAGGGCAGCATTGTTCACTTTATTCCCTTTGAGGCTTGTGTTTTCGAATTCAGCGGGGAACTTGTATCGTTCGTGCAGCTTCGTGAAGAGGAGGTGGCGCAAATTCCCCCGGTCAGGATGCCTCAGGTTCTCGGTGTTGATCGAGACGGTGCTCCGGACAATGCACCCGAGCTGAAGCAAGTACCCCTTGACTATTCGTTCGAGCGCCGTTGGATTCCCGTTGGAGTCCACTTCAGTAACTTCCTCCTTGAGGGTGCGGAGCACGATCGGGTGCCGGTCCTTCCGTTGCCTCTTCGGCTGGCTGCTATCTGTGCGTGCGCCGCATCATCAGTGGTGGCATCCTCGGCGGCACCATCAGTGGTGGCATCAGTGTGGTCATCCTCGGCGGCACCATCCGTGGTCTCAGGATCGGTGGGAAAGGCGGCGGCCTCATACAAGTGAGGTTGTTCCTCCATCTCCTGGGACAGCTCCCAAATGCCTTGCCGCCCGAACCCCCGGCCTCATCGTTGTGGGCCATGTTTCTCTCTAAATAGAAACAAAGTTTGGTCCAAAAGTTGGTTATTGTCAAGGAACAAGATCATGGTCTCATCATTTAGGGTTTGTCGACACCGAGGCATCCTAAAATCTAAGCTTTTATCATTGAGGGTTTTTCGACGCCAAGGCACCCTAAAAGCCTAACTTTTCATCATTTCGGTTTTTATCGACACCGAGGCACCCTAAAAGCCATGCATTAGTCACAAGTACGCCGGGGCACTTGATCCTACTTAATTAACTACTAAGATACCCCGGCCCATGCATTAGTCACAAGTACCCCATATGTCCTATTTTTAGCAAAGTCATGCTAAAATTCACGGAAAATTTCAGCATGACCTTTGCTGAAAATAGGACATATGGAGTACCCGAATTTGCTGGAACGGAAGTTAATCGACAT
>NW_021273370.1:0-1893 GCF_002162155.2 Triticum dicoccoides
GATCTCCCGTTTTCACCCACGCCTTCTTCCTCCTTTGCTCATCCATTTTGGCACTCTTGAGCCCTAGCGCCCAAGTTCTCACCTTCTCCGTAGGACCATTCGCAGCATGTCCGGAGCGGGAGGCAAGTGGATGTCCTCCTCCGTCACACAGGAGGACATTACCAAGCTTCGGGTGGCCGGATACCTGGCCGAAAACATCGCGCACAGGCTTCCAGCGGAGGGACAGATCACCCCCACCCCAAAGACTCGGGAGTGAGTAGCATTCCTCCCTCATTTCGTCCGCGGACTTGGATTTCCACTTCACCCATTCGTCCGCAGGCTCATGTATTACTATGGGCTAGATTTTCATGATCTAGCCCCAAATTTCATCCTCAACATCTCGGCGTTCATCGTCGTGTGCGAGGCCTTCCTCCGCATCAAGCCCCACTTCGGCATGTGGCTGCAAATCTTCTGCGTGAAGCCGAAGATCGTGAGCGGCCAGCAGGCGGAGTGCGGAGGCGACATGGTGGGCATAATGCCCAACGTTACATGGCTTGACGGATCCTTCGTGGAGACCGTGAAAGGGTGGCACTCGGGGTGGTTCTATATCACCGAGCCACGCGATGCCAACTGGGCGGCGGCGCCCAAATTCCGGTCCGGCACCCCCATGCGGCTCACTTCCTGGGAAAAGAAGGGCCTGTCCTGGGTCGAACCTGCGGAGCTGACCGGACTCGAGGCCTGTACCAAAAGTATGAGGGACAAGAAGATCAAGCTTGTCAACGTGGTCTAGGTCATGCTCGCCCGCCGAATCCTCCCGTGTCAAAGACGGGCATTCAATATGTGGGAGTTCGATCCGGCCGAACACCAGATGCTGCAAGAGCTCTTCTACATGATGCATAAGGACGTCTGGAAGGCGCTGTTCAAGGCCAGCGAAGTTCCTCCTCCCACTTCCGAGGACCGCGGACTCAGCGCAAAGCGCCTTGCCAATCCGGTAAGTCCTCTGAACATCACAAGATGTACCTTTCCCAACATATTCGTGGGGGGATTCTAAATCACCATGCTGACCAAACAGGATTATGTGATGACGGCGAAGCGGATCGACTGTCCGGCTCCACTACCTAAAGATCCAACAACCGCACCCCTGACAGAGATGCTGGTTCCGGCGCCTTACAAGGTGCCGGAGAAGAAGGCCACGGGGACTAGAAAAGGTCTCCGGTGCGAGATTGCACCGGATGCCTCGCCTGAAGACGACGAGGCGCACTCCTCCCACTAAGGGGAGGAGAGAAAGAGGAAGGCCGCCCCAACCGGGGAGGCCAAAAGGTCCAAGAAAGCGGCCGAGGGGACCAGGAAAGGTCTCCGACGCAGGGCCGTGATAGGCTCATCGTCCAAGGACACCGAGGCGGGTTCCTCACATGGAGACAGGGGGAAACATGAAGAGATGCCCCCTCCCTGCACTCGGGAGGAGAAGAAAAGGAAAGCTGCCCTAGAGGGGGAGGCTAGGACGCCAAAGAAGGGAAAGACATCCCTTCCGAATCACTCCACCACGGCCGCCTATAGCGAGGAGGAGTGGTTGCCCAGGGGAAAGCCCCTGGTGAAATCTTAAGTGTCCGCACTCTATAGTACGTCTTATTTTCATGGTTTTTTATAACGCCGAACATGCATATGTAGTCCGGTCGGATCCCATCTAGAGGTATCCTCTTCGGATGGGTCTCTGAGTGAGTCGGAGATGGATTCGCTCCCGACGGCCACCTCCCCACGACCTGTGGACGACACTGAGGTGTTGTCCCAAAGGATACCAGAGCAGGGGGCAATGGTTCTGGAGACGCCCCAAGGCAAAATCCCAGACGCCGGGTGTATGGGGGGCAAGATCTCCATGGATTAGGTAGACGAGAGCCACAACAAGTCTGGCTCCCA
>NW_021273371.1:0-929 GCF_002162155.2 Triticum dicoccoides
GAGGTCAGTAAGCTTATTAAGTCATTTTGGAGGTGAAGAAGCTAAGTCTAGGTCATTATGGTAAGCATTGGAGGAAATAAAGCTAAGTCTAGGTCTTTATGCATGTGTTAAGCAAAACACTAGATAAACTTACCAAGATGTAGGAGGTGTAGGAGCGGGGTGGCTCGTGTCGGTAGCTGGAGAAGGATCGTGCGATGCTTGTCTGGAGTTACGCTGCACCAAAGATCATTTCCAATGTCTTGTTAGCATGATGACACTCAAATGTTAAGACTAGCAAGTAATGTCCATTCAATAAAACTCACCGTGGTCCCAGGAGCAATCACTGGCATCGGCGGAGCGGTCTGACCTGTCTTCTCGCACACAGACTGCACATTTGGTTTTGACGACTCAGTCATACTAGTTAGTAATGAGACAAACACGACATGAATGTTTTGGCTAATCTGCAGAAGAAACTTACCACAAGGAGCTCGTACATGGCCCGACCAGCGCCCACCATCTTTCAACACCTGCCATGACAAACAGTAAACGAAATTAGTACAACATAAAAAAAGACCGACATGAATAATAATATGTGTATCACTTAAGTGTATCATCATCAAGTACAACATAAAAAAATGTAATACCTGACACTACTAATAATCTCGATCAGTATCATCAATAAATGCATAATCATCATCATCACTATAATCAATGACGGGCTCATAGGGTTCATTGGCATCAACATGTGCAAGGCCACCTTGACGTAATCGGTCAAGCATTGACAGGTCATCCGCAGCAGTAACCTCTTCTTGTTCCGGCTCTTCTTGTTCCTCCTCTGGGGTGATGTCGGATTCATTGTCGCTGTCTACTTCAATGTTTTGGGGTGAAGTATAGCGGTTCTTGAAACGCTTTTTGGAAAGACGTGTCTCTTGGAAGAATTCTCCTTCATA
>NW_021273372.1:0-1804 GCF_002162155.2 Triticum dicoccoides
TGTTGAACCCCAAAATGCGTTTACGTGCCGGTCATGAACACTCACAGTTGTGGCCGATTCTGGCCCGTTTCGTGGACTATTACTCACTGTTTGGGGTCCCGGTGTGACTTGCGCAATTAACAAACCCCGGGGTGCGTTTACGTGTCGATCATCAACACTCTCAGTTTCGGCCGATTCGGGCTCGTTTTGTGGCACTCGCAGTTTTGGCCGATTCTGGCCCGTTTCATGGACTATTACTCACAGGTTTGGGGTCCCGGAGTGCTTTCCTTGATTAACAAACCCCGGGGTGCGTTTACGTATCGGTCATCAACACTCATGGTTTTTGTCGATTCTGACTCGTTTCGTGGACTATTACTCACCGTTTTGGGGTCCCGAAGAGATTTCCATAGTTGTTGAACCCCAAGGTGCGCTTACATGTATGTCATCAACAATCGCAGTTTGGGCCGAATTTTGGCCCATTTCTTGGACTATTACTTAGTTTCGGGGGTCCTGGAGTGATTTCCACAATTTACGAACCGCGTGGTGCGTTTATGTTTCGGTCATCAACACTCACAATTTTGGCCGATTCTGGTCCGTTTCGTGCACTATTACTCGCCGCTTTGGGGTCCCAGAGCGATTTCCATGGTTGTTGAACTCCAAGGTGCACTTACGTGTCTGTCATCAACATTCATAGTTTTTGCCAATTCTGGCCCGTTTCTTGGACTATTACTCTGTTTTGGCGTCCCGGTGTGATTTCCATGATTGACGAACACCGGGGTGCGTTTATGTGTCGGTTAGCAACACTCGCATTTTGGGCCGCTTCTGGCCCGTTTCGTCGACTATGACTCACCGTTTTGGGGCCCCAAAGCGATTTCCATGGTTGTTGAACCCCATGGTGCGCTTACGTGTCGATCATCAACAATCGCAGTTTCGGCCGATGTTGGCCCGTTTCTTGCACTATGAATTAGTTTTGGGCGTCCCGCAGTGATTTCCACGATTGACGAACTCCGTGGTGCGTTTACATGTCAGTCATCAACACACAATTTTGGTCGACTCTGGTCCATTTCGTGCATGATTATTCACTATTTTGGCGTCCCAGAGCGATTTCCATGATTGACAATTCCCGGGGTGCGTTTGCGTGTCTGTCATCAACACTCACAGTTTGGGCCAATTCTGACGCGATTCGAGGACTATTACTCAACATTTAGGGGTACCGAAGCAATTTCCATAGTTGTTGAACCCCAAAATGCGTTTACGTGCCGGTCATGAACACTCACAGTTGTGGCCGATTCTGGCCCGTTTCATGGACTATTACTCACTGTTTGGGGTCCCGGTGTGACTTGCGCAATTAACAAACCCCGGGGTGCGTTTACGTGTCGATCATCAACACTCTCAGTTTCGGCCGATTCGGGCTCGTTTTGTGGCACTCGCAGTTTTGGCCGATTCTGGCCCGTTTCATGGACTATTACTCATAGGTTTGGGGTCCCGGAGTTCTTTCCTTGATTAACAAACCCCGGGGTGCGTTTACGTATCGGTCATCAACACTCATGGTTTTTGTCGATTCTGACTCGTTTCGTGGACTATTACTCACCGTTTTGGGGTCCCGAAGAGATTTCCATAGTTGTTGAACCCCAAGGTGCGCTTACATGTATGTCATCAACAATCGCAGTTTGGGCCGAATTTTGGCCCATTTCTTGGACTATTACTTAGTTTCGGGGGTCCTGGAGTGATTTCCACAATTTACGAACCCCGTGGTGCGTTTACGTTTCGGTCATCAACACTCACAATTTTGGCCGATTCTGGTCCGTTTCGTGCACTATTACTC
>NW_021273373.1:0-1372 GCF_002162155.2 Triticum dicoccoides
AAAATGTTCCTGTTATTCCATGGAAATATTGGTAAGAGGTAAAATTTAAACCAATATTTTTGGAGTCACAGAGATAATTATTTTGGCCATTTGAATTAATCCAATAACTATTTGCTTTGGATTTATATTTAATATATATTAAATATGACTCCAATAATTCTGGAAGTTTGTGAGTGGCTTTGTATATATTTTAGCAAGCCACATAAAAATCTACAGAATTTATTTAAATGATTTAGTTGCTAAACTAAATCAAAACAAACTACAGAAAATAGAAAAAAATAAAAGAGAGAGAGCAGAAGGACCTACCTGGGCCACTTACCTGTAGCCGGCCCAGCTTCTGCGCGGCCCGTTACTGTGCAGCCCAGCTGCCAGTCATCGTCCTCCCCCTCGCCCCGAAGCAGCTGCGTGCTGGACGCACGCGCGCCGACGCCGGCCACCTCCTGCTTCGCCGTGGCAGCCTCCCCGACTTCCTCGCGACGCCACGGAGACGTCCCCGACCCCCTCTCACTTCTCCCTCGCTCTCTGGACCTCCCTCCCCCTCGCTCCTCTGTTCCCCTCCCGCGACCGAGCGGAGCTCGCCGTCATCGTCGCCGTACCCATGGGCACCGGCCACCCCTAGCCTCGTCGATGCACCCAGGAGCTCCGCTTCGACCCCTTCTTCCTCCCCACCGATCCACAGCCCTCCGGAAGCCCTGCATCACCGTCATCGCCGTCGTCTTCTACCTCGGGACCGCCGGCCATCTTCGTCAAATTCGTCGGCTCCGGTGCCTCCCCGAGCTCCCCGAGGCCACCGTCGCAACCCCTGTGAGCTCCACTCCGTTTCCCCTCCTTCATTTTGCTCGTTCCCGTGCCGTAGCACCCCCGGCCACATTCCCGAGCACCGCCGTCCGCCATGGCCACGTAGCTCTCCTGACCCGAGCCCCTCTGCTCGAACCCGTGGCACCAGCGCGCTTCTGGTGGCCCGCGGATGCCGTCTGGACCATCAGTTTCTCTCCTAGCGCGCCGCAGCCCAACCCCGCACATGGCCGAACTCCGGCCGCCGCCTCGGGCTCCACTCCGGCGAACCCCGGCCACCCCCGCATCTCCCGTTGGCCCTATTAGATGCGCGCGAGTCCGGGCATCCCGTAGAGCCCCTCCGCCGCTCTTTTGGTCATCGGAGGGCGAATCCCGACCCCCTCCGCCGTCTCTGGCTCCGCCGGCGACGAGCCGCGGGTCAACTCCGGCGAGTTTGACCCGGGGTTTGACCCCCTGACGTGTGGGCCCAGGCGCCTGCTTAGTTAGTGCTAGGTTAGTTCGTGTTAATTAACTTAGTTAATTAGGTAAGCCACTGACATGCGGGCCCCGCCCGGCTAACTAAGTTAGTTAGGGCTAA
>NW_021273374.1:0-1519 GCF_002162155.2 Triticum dicoccoides
TAGTTGAACCAAATATAATATCATCAACATAGATTTGGCACACAAATAGTTCACCATTAACCCTTTTAGTAAAAAGAGTAGAGTCAATTTTCCCAATTTCAAAGCCTTTTTCAATAAGGAACTTGGTCAAGCATTTATACCATGCTCTAGGAGCTTGTTTAAGACCATAAAGAGCTTTGTGAAGTTTGTAAACATGATTGGGTTTCTTAGGATTGACAAAGCCGGGAGGTTGTTTAACATAAACTTCCTCCTCTATTTCACCATTTAGAATAGCACTTTTAGTGTCCATTTGGTACAAGGTGATATCATGGTGATTAGCATAGGCAAGTAAGATGCGAATAGACTCAAGTCTAGCAACGGGAGCATAAGTCTCACCATAGTCCATACCTTCGACTTGTGTGTAGCCATGGGCGACGAGACATGCTTTGTTGCGAACTACTTGTCCATCTTCATCTTGCTTGTTGCGAAACACCCATTTGGTACCGATGATGTTGTGGTTGTTGTCGGGCTTCTCAACCAATGTCCAAACTTGGTTCCTTTCAAAGTTGTGTAGCTCTTCATGCATAGCATTTATCCAATCTGGATCTTCCAATGCTTCTTCGACCTTCATAGGTTCAATGTTAGAGATGAAAGAATAGTTTTCACAAAAGGTAGCTAAACGAGTTTTAGAGCGAGTGATTCTCCCGGTTTGAATATCATTGTAGATTTGCTCTACGGGATGGTCTTTAACAATTCTTGCTCAAACTCGTGAAAGCTTTTGCTTGGATCTTCGTTGAACATCTTCTTCATCTTGTTCTTCTTCTTGGCCTTCTTCATTGTTGGCGTTGTCGTTCTCTTGTCGTGGTGGAGAAGGAGGTTGTTGACGTTCATCTTGATGCACTTCCTCGTTTCCTTCATCTTGGTGTGTCCCACTTATGGATGCTTCCGTATCAACTCTTGGTTCACCTTGTCGTGAAGTAGAAGCTTCCACTTGGATGGACGAGGTACTCTCCTTCATCTCCGTTGGACGGACCTTGGCAATAGACAAGTCTTGGATTGCTTCCGAAGGATCTTTGTCTCCTACATCAATTGGCAATTGCTCTACTTGCGAGCCGTTAGATTCATCAAACTTCACATCTACCGTCTCTTCAACCTTTCGGGTGAAATTGTTGTAGACACGGTAAGTGTGTGAGTTTGAGCCATAACCTAGTAGGAAACCTTCATGAGACTTAGGAGCAAATTTAGAACGACGATGCTTATCAAGAATGTAGCACTTTGAGCCGAATACTCGAAAGTATCCAACTTGGGGTTTGTTACCGGTGAGTAGCTCGTATGCCGTCTTGCCGAGTAGCTTGTGAAGATACAAGCGATTTGTTGCATGACAAGCTGTCTCAACCGCTTCTGCCCAAAAGTGCTTTGGCGTCTTGTACTCATCAAGCATCGTTCTCGCCATTTCGATGAGCGTCCGGTTCTTCCTCTCAACAACTCCATTTTGTTGAGGTGTGTACGTAGCCGAGAACTCGTGTGAAATCCCTTCTTC
>NW_021273375.1:0-1297 GCF_002162155.2 Triticum dicoccoides
CACTACCGAGGATCCGCCTCCGTCTTCCTACGGAAGAGCCATCCTCGGCACTCACACTTATCTTGAGGCTTTTAACAGTTTCCATTTACTTGTCTATGAACTGTATAAGCAACCAAGTAGTCCTTTACCGCGGACGCGGCTATTCGAATAGATCATGTTAACCCTGCAGGGGTGTACTTCTTCATACACGCTCTCACCACTTACCGTCGTTTACACGACATGTACTCGGCAACCTTCAAGCGGAAGCCCAACGTGGGTGTCGGCCACGACCTACCTAATCACCTAAGCCTCCAGTCCAGGTTTATCGCCTATCCAGGTTCCATCCGCAGGGAGTCCGGCCGAGGTTTCCCATACGGCCCCGAACGATGTGAACAGGGTTCCCGAGATACCTAACGGGTATTCGGTACACCGTGCCACGTACCTACCGCATCACAGCCCACCCCTACGGTCAGCGATGTCCACGGCCTCCAGTAGGCTACAAACACCAGAAACTACTTGCAACTCCTGGACGGAGAACTAGGGTGAATAAGAAGCCGAGAGGGTCCATTGGTTTCGGGCCCAATGCATGGTAGTAGCTGATTCTTAAATCACGCATACAGATCTCAGTGCTTAAGGTCGGCTTCAATGAAACAACCCACCATGTACTCCTACATGGCCTCTCATCGATACCTTTACCAAATCGTGTTCACCACACCACTCTCATTACCGACATAAACATTTCACTCTAGCCCATCACCCAGATGAACCAGACCTAACACGACTCTAAGCATAGCAGGCATGGCAAGGTAGGAACAACACATACATATGGCTCAAACAACTCCTACACATGCTAGTGGGTTTCATCTAGTTACTGTGGCAATGACAGGTCATGCAGAGGAAATGGGTTCAACTACCGTAGCACACAGCAGTTTGAAACGCGTTGTCTTAATGCAGTAAAAGAGAGCAGGAGCGAGAACATGGGATTGTATCGATATGATCAAATGGTTGGTTGCTTGCCTGATGGTTCGATGCACTGATACGGTTCTTCGTTAGGGTAATCAGGTACTCTTCGGGGACAGAACCTGCCGCAGAGAGCACCGATTCACAAACATTACCAAACAGTATGCAACAATATGATGCATGCATGAGACATGGCAAAATGAGTGTATTGGGCTAATGCAACTAAAACTAGAAGGGTTTGAACAAATTTGAATCAAGGATTCAAATTTCAGATTCAAATATGGCCTTTTAAAGTGCTTTTCCTTGTTCTGTTAAAAACATCAATTTAACTTGTTTGATCATGCATGAAAATAGTACA
>NW_021273376.1:0-1107 GCF_002162155.2 Triticum dicoccoides
TGTGACAATACTGGTGCAATTGCTTTGGCAAAGGAATCCAGATTTCACAAGAGGACCAAGCACATCAAGAGACGCTTCAATTCCATTCGGGACCAAGTCCAAGTGGGAGACATAGAGATTTGCAAGATACATACGGATCTGAATGTTGCAGACCCGTTGACTAAGCCTCTCTCACGAGCAAAACATGATCAGCACCAAGACTCCATGGGTGTTAGAATCATTACTATGTAATCTAGATTATTGACTCTAGTGCAAGTGGGAGACTGAAGGAAATATGCCCTAGAGGCAATAATAAAGTTATTATTTATTTCCTCATATCATGATAAATGTTTATTATTCATGCTAGAATTGTATTAACCGGAAACATGATACATGTGTGAATACATAGACAAACATATAGTCACTAGTATGCCTCTACTTGACTAGCTCATTAATCAAAGATGGTTATGTTTCCTAACCATTGACATGTGTTGTTATTTGATTAATGGGATCACATCATTAGGAGAATGAGGTGATTGACATGACCCATCCCGTTAGCTTAGCACTTGATCGTTTAGTATTCTGCTATTGCTTCCTTCATGACTTATACATGTTCCTGTAACTATGAGAATTGTGTAACTCCCGTTTACCGGAGGAACACTTTGGGTACTACCAAATGTCACAACGTAACTGGGTGATTATAAAGGAGTACTACAGGTGTCTCCGAAGGTACATGTTGAGTTAGCATAATTCGAGATTAGGTTTTGTCACTCCGATTGTCGGAGAGGTATCTCTGGGCCCTCTCGGCAATACTCATCACCTAAGCCTTGCAAGCATGTAACTAATGAGTTAGTTATAAGATGAAGTATTACAGAACGAGTAAAGAGACTTGTCGATAACGAGATTGAACTAGGTATTGGATACCGACGATCGAATCTCGGACAAGTAACATACCGATGACAAAGGGAACAACGTATGTTGTTATGCGGTTTGACCGATAAAGATCTTCATAGAATATGTGGGAACCAATATGGGCATCCAGGTCCCGCTATTGGTTATTGACCAGAGATGTGTCTCAGTCATGTCTACATCGTTCTCGAACCGTAGGGTCCGCACGCTTAAGGTTTC
>NW_021273377.1:0-988 GCF_002162155.2 Triticum dicoccoides
TGGACAATTACTCACTGTTTTGGGGCCCCGGAATGATTTCCATGATTAACGAACCCCCGGGTGCGCTTACGTGTCGGTTATGAACACTCACAGTTTTGGCCAATTCTAACGCGTTTTGTGGACTTTTAGTCACCGTTTTGTGGGCCTGAAGTGATTTCCATAGTTGTTGAACCCCAAGGCGCACTTACGTGTTAGTCATCAACACCCACAGTTTTGGCTGATTCTGGCCTGTTTCATGGACTATTACTCACTGTTTTGGGGCCCCGGAGTGATTTCCACGGTTAACGAACCGCAGGGTGCATTTACGTATCGGTCATCAACACTCGCATTTTTGGCCGATTCTGGCCTGTTACTTGGACTATTACTCTGTTTTTGGGTCCAAGCGTGATTTCCATGATTTATGAACCCCGTGGTGCGTTTACGTGTCGGTCAATGACACTCACAATTTTGGCCAATTTCTGGTCCGTTTCGTGTACTATTACTCGCCGTTTTGGCGTCCCAGAGTGATTTCCATGATTTACAATCCCTGGGGTGCGTTTGCGTCTCTGTCGTCAACACTCATAGTTTTGGCCAATTCTGACGCGATTCGTGGGCTATTATTCACCATTTAGGGCTCCCGAAGCGATTTCCATAGTTGTTGAACCCCAAGGTGCGTTTAGGTGTCGGTCATCAACACTCACTGTTTTGGGGCCCCGGTGTGATTTCCACGATTAACGATCCCCGGGGTGCGTTTACATGTCGGTCATCAATACTAGTAGTTTTGGCCAATTCTGGCCCGTTTCGTGGACAATTACTCACTGTTTTGGGGCCCCGGAATGATTTCCATGATTAACGAACCCCCAGGTGCGCTTACGTGTCGGTTATGAACACTCACAGTTTTGGCCAATTCTAACGCGTTTTGTGGACTTTTAGTCACCGTTTTCTGGGCCTGAAGTGATTTCCATAGTTGTTGAACCCCAAGGCGCACTTACGTGTTAGTCATCAACAC
>NW_021273378.1:0-2292 GCF_002162155.2 Triticum dicoccoides
CTCTTCCTCCATATATACAGCCCTTAGGGCACCGTTTAGACTTTGGGTTTTGTTTAGATTAAAAGTTCGCCATAGCTGCAACTTCGCGTACTTCGTTTGTGTTCAACGACCAGACAAAGGCGTCACAGAACCCCACCTTGATCAATAAAGCTTTCATCTTATATTCGCAATATCCAGATTGCAATCTCAGTTTCTTGCTTGTTCTTCGTTTGCTCGCAGGAAACAGACCCTCGTGGTCAGGTTGATCGTGCTCCGGCGTGGTCAATAACCTCTCGGAGTTGGTTTAGCGATTGCTAAGGCGCGACGTCCTCGCACGTTCGTAGTCGGATCGTCAAAGTCGACTGCCACCAAAGCGATATCCATCATCTCATCGAAAGACGGGACACCATTGCCTCTATCATTGTTTCGCTTGCGAATTTGTGAATCTCTTTCAACATTATTGACTCTTGCTAACATTTTGCATTAAATTTTTGTGCCACTATCCTCACCGAGCTCCACTATAAGCCTTACTTGTGTAGGTGTGAGAATCGACAAGGATCAGTACCAATAGTGCTATTTCATTGTCCACATTTGAGTGAACTTGATTCATCTTCAACTTTGGTCAAAGGTACATTGATATTAGTTCTTCTCTTTCTCCCACTCATATTTGCTCGAGTCTTGTGATGGATAGGCAAGGCATTTCCTCTCCGGTCCACGACAACAACGCCGGCGTGAACAACTACATCTCCAAAGCGTCAATCTTCGATCTACAACGACAAATACAAGGCGCACAATCAAGATTGCAAGAGCGCATTGAGAACATCTCCATCGACATTTTCCACTCCGAAGCAAGGAAAAGGGACTACATCGACAAGAAGCTTGCCGCACATAAAGAGGAGCAAGATGCGAGGATGGAAGAGATTCGGGCCTTGATCAAGTCTTCTTCCACTTCATCATCCTCAAGACGACGACGGTCAAGCCACAAGTCTTCGGAGCGCGAAAAAGATGCAAGCGCAAGTCGTCCACATCTACATGGCGATCATCATCACGTTCACGATCCACATCGTCATGAAGGCCGAGTCACCTCCAAGCAACATGTGCACGACGACGACGAACGACATCTACTACGAGCTCAAGCACGACAACGACATCATCATCATGAAGATGCTCCACAAGCGCAAATGCACAAGTCCCAACAAGACCTACTTCACGCCAAGTCGACGCTTCAAGAGCAAAAGAGAAGACTGCGAGACGAGCATCACCAAGACGGAGCTACGGCTACATCAACCACTTCGGCATCTTCGCCAAGTGTTCTCAAGGAATCTTCGCCTTTGGACATACGGCATCTTCGCCTACTTCCCACGAGTACGCCTACAACGACTTCATCAAGTCCAAGGCGACTACCTACGAGAGAGGGTGACACTTCCATCTTCGGAAGCCCCCCAAGGAAGATGGCCGAGCATGGGAAACTCCCTTCGGTCATGGAGACGAGCTACGAGGTGCCACATCATATGGGCCTCCAACACCAAGACGGCGACAAGACGGTCGAGCAAGGGCCATCCCCTTCGACTATGGCGACGAGCGTGAACCTCTTCAACAACATGAAGACGACGCCCACATTGGACTCCTCCTCCGAGTCAAGCTACGAGACCGCGCATGGAGACATTTGCACCTACATCTCTCCGACACCCATATATGTCGAGATTCCCAATTTGGCATGTGAGGAGAGCTGATAGAGGCGAGGGTCCCGATCTTTCGATGAGATGATGGATATCGCTTTGGTGGAAGTCGACTTTGATGATCCGACTACGAACGTGCGAGGACGTCGCGCCTTAGCAATAGCTAAACCAACTCCGAGAGGTTATTGACCACGCCGGAGCACGATCAACCTGACCACGAGGGTCTGTTTCCTGCGAGCAAACGAAGAACAAGCAAGAAACTAAGATTGCAATCTCGATATTGCGAATATAAGATGAAAGCTTTATTGATCAAGGTGGGGTTCTGTGACGCCTTTGTCTGGTCGTTGAACACAAACGAAGTACGCGAAGTTGCAGCTATGGCGAACTTTTAATCTAAACAAAACCCAAAGTCTAAACGATGCCCTAAGGGCTGTATATATGGAGGAAGAGGGGGGAATTTCGTGGCCCTTGGTGGAGGGGTCCGAAATCAACCCTATCTCTTGTTTCCCCACACATACGGACTCTAAAAATAGCCTATACTTATGTATTTCGAAATTACATGGGCCTGGCCCAATAATAAGGTGACGCAGCACCTAAAATAGCCTCGGGACGAAATTTATGAAGTGGCATCTTG
>NW_021273379.1:0-2832 GCF_002162155.2 Triticum dicoccoides
AATTTTACACTATAGAGTTGAACTAGATCTATAACCTAGTTCAAATAATTTTACACCAGAGTTGAACTAGCTATACAAGGTAGTTCAAATAATTTTACACTAGAGTAGAACTTGCTCTATAACCTAGTACAAATAATTTTACACTAGAGTTGAACAAGATCTACAACCTAGTTCAGATAATTTTACACTAGAGTTGAACTAGCTCTACAAGCTAGTTCAAATAATTGTGCACTAGAGTAGAACTAGCTCTATAACCTAGTACAAATAATTTTACACAAGAGTTGAACTAGCTCTACAAGCTAGTTCAAATAATTTTAAACTAGAATTGAACTAGCTCTACGAGGTAGTTCAAATAATGTTGCACTAGAGTAGAACTAGCTCTATAACCTAGTACAAATAATTTTACACTAGAGTTGAACTTGCTCTACAAGCTAGTTCAAATAATGTTACACTAGAGTTGAACTAGCTCTATAACCTAGTTCAAATAATTTTACACTAGAGTTGAACTAGCTCTACAAGCTAGTTCAAATAATGTTGCACTAGAGTAGAACTAGCTCTATAACCTAGTACAAATAATTTTACACTAGAGTTGAACTAGCTATACAAGCTAGTTCAAATAATTTTACACCAGAGCTGAACTAGCTATACAAGGTCGTTCAAATAATTTTACACTAGAGTAGAACTAGCTCTATAACCTAGTACACATAATTTCACACTAGAGTTGAACTAGCTCTATAACCTAGTACAAATAATTTACACACGAGTTGAACAAGCTCTACAGGCTAGTTCGAATAATTTTACACTAGTGTTGAACTAGCTCTACAAGCTAGTTCAAATAAATTAACACTAGAGTTGAACTAGCTATACAATCTAGTTCACATAATTTTACACTAGAGTTGAACTACCTCTACAAGATAGTTCAAATAATTTTGCACTAGAGTAGAACTAGCTCTAGAACCTAGTTCAAATAATTTTACACTAAAGTTGAACTAGCTATACAAGCCAGTTCAGATAATTTTACACTAGAGTTGAACTACCTCTACAAGATAGTTCAAATAATTTTTCACTAGAGTAGAACTAGCTCTATAACCTAGTACAAACAATTTTACACTAGAGTTCAACTAGCTCTACAAGCTAGTTCTAATAATTTTACACTAGAGTTGAACTAGCTATACAAGCTAGTTCAAATATTTGTACACTAGAGTACAACTAGCTCTATAACCTAGTAAAAATAATTTTACACTAGAATTGAACTAGCTCTTCAAGCTAGTTTAAATAATTTTACACTATAAAGTTGAACTAGATCTATAACCTAGTTCAAATAAGTTTACACTAGATTTGACATAGCTCTACAAGCTAGTTCAAATAATTTTACACTAGAGTTGAACTAGCTATACTAGCTAGTTCCAATAATTCTACACTAGAGTAGAACTAGCTCTATAACCTAGTAAAAATAATTTTACACTATAGAGTTGAACTAGATCTATAACCTAGTTCAAATAAGTTTACACTAGATTTGACATAGCTCTACAAGCTAGTTCAAATAATTTTACACTAGAGTTGAACTAGCTCTATAACCTAGTACAAATAATTTTACACTAGACTTGAACTAGCTATACAAGCTAGTTCAGATAATTTTACACTAGAGTTGAACTACCTCAACAAGCTAGTTCAAATAATTTTGCACTAGAGTTGAACTAGCTCTATAACCTAGTACAAATAATTCTACACTAGAGTTGAACTACCTCTACAAGCTAGTTCGAATAATTTTACACAAGAGTAGAACTAGCTTTATAACCTAGTACAAATAATTTTACACTAGAGTTGAACCATCTCTACAAGCTAGTTCAATTAATTCACAATAGATTTGAACTTGCTATACAAGCGAGTTCAAATAATTTTACACTAGAGTAGAACTAGCTCTATAACCTAGTAAAAATAATTTTACACTAGAGTTGAACTAGATCTACAAGCTAGTTCCAACAATTATACACTAGAGTAGAACTAGCTATACAAGGTCGTTTAAATAATTTTACACTAGAGTAGAACTAGCTCTATAACCTAGTACACATAATTTTACACTAGAGTTGAACTAGTTCTACAAGCTAGTTCAAATAATTTTACACTAGAATTGAACTAGCTATACAAGCTAGTTCAAATAATTTTGCATTAGAGTAGAACTAGCTCTATAACTTAGTACAAATAATTTTACACTAGAGTTGAACAAGCTCTATAACCTAGTTCAGATAATTTTACACTAGAGTTGAACTAGCTCTACAAGCTAGTTCAAATAATGTTACACTAGAGTTGAACTATCTCTATAACCTAGTTCAAATAATTTTACACTAGAGTTGAACTAGCTCTACAAGCTAGTTCAAATAATGTTGCACTAGAGTAGAACTAGCTCTATAACCTAGTACAAATAATTTTACACTAGAGTTGAACTAGCTATACAAGCTAGTTCAAATAATTTTACACCAGAGCTGAACTAGCTATACAAGGTCGTTCAAATAATTTTACACTAGAGTAGAACTAGCTCTATAACCTAGTACACATAATTTCACACTAGAGTTGAACTAGCTCTATAACCTAGTACAAATAATTTTACACACGAGTTGAACAAGCTCTACAGGCTAGTTCGAATAATTTTACACTAGTGTTGAACTAGCTCTACAAGCTAGTTCAAATAAATTAACACTAGAGTTGAACTAGCTATACAAGCTAGTTCACATAATTTTACACTAGAGTTGAACTACCTCTACAAGATAGTTCAAATAATTTTGCACTAGAGTAGAACTAGCTCTAGAACCTAGTTCAAATAATTTTACACTA
>NW_021273380.1:0-695 GCF_002162155.2 Triticum dicoccoides
GGTGTGGCGGACGAACGGACTGTCTATCCGGATTCGTCCCGCCGTTCTGAGCAACTTTCATGTTGAAAATATTTTAATCCGAGTTACGGATTAAAAGATATGATTTTCTAAAGATTTTATTAATTTCTGGAATTTAATTAATTATTTAATTAATTCGAAAATGGATTTATGACATCAGCATGATGTCATGCTGACGTCAGCAGTCAACGTTGGCCGTTGACCTGGTCAACCTGTCATGTGGGTCCAGGGGGACCCACCTGTCAACCTCTAATTAGGTTAATTAGGGTTTAGGTTAATCTAATTACAGTTTAATTAAACTTAACTAGTTAATTAAATTAATTAAACCGGATTAATTAACTTAATTAATTAATTAATTAATTAATTAATAATTAATTAATTTTATTAAATCATTTTCATTTTTATTAATTATATTAATTATTTTAAATTCCTCTTTTTTTATTAAAACGTTATGGGGCGTGGGCCCCTGTGGTCAGTGGCCCATGAGGCTAAACGGGCGCGCGGGTGCGGGCGCTCGCCCGAATGGGGCGCGGGCAAGGCCGTGGCCGGCGGCGCGGCGCCGGCAAGGTGAAGCGGGGGCGAGGCCAGACGCGGTGGTGGCCGGGGCGGCCGACGGAGAGGCAGGGGAGCACGGGGCCACCGCAGCAGCGGGGCACTGGCAAAGGTGGCGAACGGCG
>NW_021273381.1:0-1019 GCF_002162155.2 Triticum dicoccoides
CTAACCAACCTATACTAAGCAGTTTAGGATAAGCAGGTAAGGTATGAAAGCAGGTAACAACAACAGGCTATGCATCAGAGTAGGATCATACAGAAAGCAGTAGCAGTTCTAATGCAAGTATGAGAGGGAAAGAAATGGGCGATATTAGAATGCTCAAGGGGGGGGGGTTGCTTGCCTGGTTGCTCTGGCAAGGAGGGGGGTCATCGTCGACGTAGTCGATCACAAGGGCAGCATCGGTCTCGGGGTCTACTGGAGAGAAGAGGGGGAAGGAACAGTAAATATAAAGCAAACATAGCACCACAAAGCATAACATGGCAATAAGATGTGCCGGGTGTGACATAACGCGGTAGGAGGTGATACCGGCGAAGGGGGAAAACATCCAGGAAAGAATCCCCGGTGTTTCGGGTTTTTGGACAGATGAACCGGAGGGGGAAAGTGGCGTGTTCGCTATGCTAGGGATGCCTGGCGGACGAATGGGTTGCGTATTCGGGTTCGTCTCGTCGTTCTGAGCAACTTTCATGTACAAAGTTTTTCCATCCAAGCTACGGTTTATTTTATATTAATTTTAAAAAATTTAAATCATTTTTTGGATTTATTTAATTATTTAAAACCAACATTATCCAGAACAATGCATGCTGATGTCAGCATGACGTGAGCATGACGCCAGCAGTTGACCGTTGACCTGGTCAACCTGACGTGTGGACCCTGTGGGACCCACCTGTCATTCTTTGTTTAGGTTAATTAGGGTTTGGTTAATTAATTACTATTTGATTAAACTAACAGGTTAATTAGATTAATTAAATAGGATTCATTAACTTAATTAATTAATTAGTTTAATTATTATTTATTTATTTTTAATTTTACTTTAAAAAACGCTCCAAGGGCTGGGCCCCACATGTCATAGGGCCTAGGGGCCAATTGGGCGCCGCTCGCGGGCGTGGGCATGGGCGCCCGCCCGAACACACGGGCGAGGCCATGGCCGGCGATGGCCACCAGGGCGCGACGGGGCGCCGGTAGCT
>NW_021273381.1:3683-4501 GCF_002162155.2 Triticum dicoccoides
TGTCGGGTTCATTATCACCTACTTCGAGCACCGCCGCCGTTGCTCTTCTTCCGCGGCTCCACGACTACTACTTCGACACCGGCGACCCCCGACTCGACACCGACCATGGCGTTCTTCGCACGACTACCTCGACTATGGCTACACCACCTACGCTCTTGGCTACCTCAACAAACGTCACAAAGGGCTACCGCCTTGCTTGAGCAACTCCGTCGGTCTCCACTCCAGCCACGCCTTCCGCGATGCATCGACCATTCGACTGTGTGTGGGGGGGGGGTGTCCATCGGCTTACCTTTGGATTCTTCTCCAGTCTCACAGTCTACGTCGCTACCGTTGTGACTACAGGGGATGTTGAGTATATTGATTATTAGAAAAGACGAGATAGATTAGAATTTGTTTTGGCTTGTCTTGTATTTTAAGTTGATCATTGTACTCATATATATATATATGTAGTGTTACTATTCATCACCCAGGGTGCAGAATAAGTTATTCTTCACCCGAGGTAATCTTACGATCATTTTATAATTGAATTACGTTTTGAATTCAAATAGTTACATTCCTATTGATTCACTACGTAAAATTTAACATAAGAAAATAAAAATATAGGTCATAAGACAAGAAAATTTGCAGTTTATGTGTATTTTAGACTCTGTTTTTACGTTTGTAATTTTACATAACATAAAATATTTTTTACGGTGATTATATATTTTCTTACGGTCCCTTTCTGTGTCGGAAATAAGACAAAACTTATGTAACGTAAAATTACGATGCATTAATGGTAAAATAAAAGGGGTGAAGAATAACTATTTCTCACCCAGGGT
>NW_021273382.1:0-1367 GCF_002162155.2 Triticum dicoccoides
AGTTTGATTGGGAGTCGGTCCTTCACAAGAACTCCGCACTGACGAACGAACTTATTCGCAATCTTCTTAGGCGCTAATGGTTCGCCATTAGGTCTGACTGCCTCGATATTGTACTTTACGCCCTCCTTCAACTTTTTGTTCGGGCCTCGTTTCGTCCTTTTGCCTGAAGATTTGCTCGATCCGAATGGCTGAAAGAACAAAGATCGACTTGTTAATATATCTTCAAGTCATTTAAAACATGTGATGATCACCAGATGCCTGCTTATATATATAAATATATATACCTCGCCGGTCTTTGTTGTTTCAAGATGAACATTTTCTTCGTCATCATCATAATCATAGTTCATGACTTCATCAATTCGGTCGTCGCGATCGAATATCATATCACCCTCTCCGGTGTTGTTTAGAAATTCGGAGCCGTCATAATCTTCTTCATTCTGATCATCATTTGGCCCGTGAGGATGGCGTATCATATCAAACATGGCCTGTTCTCCCTCTCCGCCGGTATTGTCCGCCATAGCTTTTATTTAACTAATCCAAAAGAAATAAAAAACAATTTAGTATTCAAATTACATCGTCTCGAATAATAGATATAATCTCGAATACATCGTCTCGAATAATAGATATAATCTCGAAAACATCGTCTTGAATAATAGATATAATCTCGAATACATCGTCTCGAACAATAGATATAATCTCGAATACATCGTCTCGAATAATAGATATAATATCGAATACATGACTGGCTAGGTAGCTAATAAAGATCGAATACTACAGAAGAATCTATGACACTCGCGGTTTCTGCGGCGCGGGCGGTGGACACCCAAAGAGAAGGAACCCTCACAGGATCATAGCTGAAGTGAGATCCCTGAAGAAACTGCCAGGTATTGGAGAACCTGCTGCCCTCTAACGCAACCATGTAGCGATGGACGTGCTCGTCCTCCTCCCTGACACGGCGACGTACCACCTCCGGCTGGGCCGGCTCCCTCCGCGCCAAAACTGGCCCACGCGAACGCCACCAAACGAGATCAGGGTCGACGACGGGACCCGGGGCCAGGTTCCTCATCAAGCGGCGCGCCCCTCCAGGCAGCACCTCCCAGTGCCAGCCCGGCGGAGCCCAGTCCCGGACATGGGTCAGCCGGACGTCGTCGCGGACGTGTCGACGGCGAGGATGCGGGTCGGGCATCGTCGAGAACAAATACTAGCTATATGCCCGCAAAAAGTAACATTTTTTTAATGGTTGGATTTTGATAACTAAAATTTCTAACATTTCTATATAACTAACATTTCTATAACATTTCTAACAATGCTATATATAACTAACATTTCTATAACATTTCTAATATTTCTATAACTAAAAAACAGAA
>NW_021273383.1:0-1140 GCF_002162155.2 Triticum dicoccoides
TTGGAATGTGCATCGTGCGCTTGTTCTCCTCGTGGCCAACACGTCGTTTTATTTCCTGTTCAGCTTTGCAAGCAAGATGAAACAAATGGTCCATAGGATAACACTCTTCATGAATTAGTATCTCTTGAATATCACGGTTTAATCCTCCCCAAAATCTATCCATAAAATCATCTTCACTTTCTTCTAAAGAGGAATGCAACAAGGTAGTTTGTAAATCATCATAATATTTTGTTACAGTTTCACTACCTTGTTTTAAGTGTTGCAACTTCTTAATCATGTCACGAGTATAATAAGCAGGGACGAAAGTATGTCGCATGGCAAGTTTCAAATCATCCCAAGTAGTAGGTATATAATCAGGGTGTAACCGACAATATTCACTCCATCAAACCAAAGCATAACCAGTGAAAGAACCAACCGCAACCTTAACCTTTTTATGTTCATCGAAATTATGGGAAGCTAATATATTTTTTATGTCGAACTCCCATTCAATATATAAAGCAGGTTTAAAACGGCCATTAAATGGTGGTATAGATACATTAACCTGATCATGTGCATTTGGATGTTTGTGCACCTCTCGTGACGGTTGTGGTATTTGCAAAGGTGGTGGCACGTCTCCCGCGATCGACAAAGCCCATGAATTGACTCTGGATCCTGTCATGATTAGTAGAACAAGAAACAAAACCCAAAAATAATGTTCCTATATGATGAGGACATCAATACAATTGTTACACCCACAGCCCCTGCTGCTATACATACTGGACCAATTACTAGAGCTCGTGCACGCCAACTAAATTACCAGGTACTTTCGTTTCTTGGTAATGATTCTAATGTTCATGAGAATATGATGCTGCCTAAATTGGATACATTTGTTTTGCTTACAAATGAAGGGCCTAGCTTGGAGAAGGATGAACATTGGAGCAAGAACAAGCATGGAGATGATGGCATGCGCAAGGGGAACAAGAACGGAGTTACAAGTGATGATTTCAGGACTTTGAAGCCACCATAATGGGTGCATGAAGCCTTGGACGAAATATACAAGATGCCACTTCATAAATTTCGTCCCGAGGCTATTTTAGGTGCTGCGTCACCTTATTATTGGGCCAGGCCCATGTAATTTCGAAATACATAAGTATAGGCTAT
>NW_021273384.1:0-1221 GCF_002162155.2 Triticum dicoccoides
CCTAGGTTAAATAGGTCATTTTGGAGCTAAGTAAGGTTATTATGTCATTTTGGAGCTAGCTAAGCATATGAAGTCATTTAGGACCTAAAATATGTCATTTCTTAAGCATATTATGTCATTTTAGAGTTAGGTAAGCATATTAAGTCATCTTGCAGGAAAAGATGCTAAGTATAGGTCATTTTAGAGCTATCCTAGGTTAAATAGGTCATTTTGAAGCTAGCTAAGCATATTAAGTCATTTTGGAGGGGGGAAATTCTAACTATAGGTCATTTTGGAGCTATCCTAGGTTATATAGGTTATTTTGGAGCTTATTAAGCTTATTACGTAATTTTTGAGCTAGCTAAGCATATTGAGTCGTTTTGGAGGAAAAATGCTAAGTATAGGTCAGTTTATAGCTATCCTAGGTTAAATAGGTCATTTTAGAGCTAAGTAAGGTTATTATGTCATTTTGGAGCTAGCTAAGCATATGAAGTCATTTAGGAGCTAAAATATGTCATTTCTTAAGCATATTATGTCATTTTAGAGCTAGTTAAGCATATTAAGTCATTTTGGAGGAAAAGATGCTAAGTATAGGTCATTTTAGAGCTATCCTAGGTTAAATAGGTCATTTTGAAGCTAGCTAAGAATATTAAGTCATTTTGGAGGAAAAAATGCTAAATATAGGTCATTTTAGAGCTATCCTAGGTTAAATAGGTCATTATGGAGCTAATTAAGCTTATTATGTAATTTTTGAGCTAGCTAAGCATATTGAGTCATTTTGAAGGAAAAAATGCTAAGTATAGGTCATTTTAGAGCTATCCTAGGTTAAATAGGTCATTTTAGAGCTAAGTTAGGTTATTATGTCATTTTGGAGCTAGCTAAGCATGTGAAGTCATTTAGGAGCTAAACTGTGTCATTTCTTAAGCATATTATGTCATTTTAGAGCTAGTTAAGCAGATTAAGTAATTTTGGAGGAAAAGATGCTAAGTATAGGTCATTTTAGAGCTATCCTAGGTTAAATAGGTCATTTTGAAGCTAGCTAAGCATATTAAGTCATTTTGGAGGAAAAATGCTAAGTATAGGTCATTTTAGAGCTATCTAGGTTAAATAGGTCATTTTGGAGCTAATTAAGCTTATTATGTAATTTTTGAGCTAGCTAAGCATATTGAGTCATTTTGGAGGAAAAAAATGCTAACTATAGGTCATTTTAGAGCTAGCCTGGGTTAAATAGGTCATTTTGGA
>NW_021273385.1:0-1192 GCF_002162155.2 Triticum dicoccoides
ACCTAATCACCTAAGCCTCCAGTCCAGGTTTATCGCCTATTCAGGTTCCATCCGCAGGGAGTCCGGCCGAGGTTTCCCATACGGCCCCGAACGATGTGAACAGGGTTCCCGAGATACCTAACGGGTATTCGGTACACCCGGCCACGTACCTACCGCATCACAGCCCACCCCTACGGTCAGCGCTGTCCACGGCCTCCAGTAGGCTACAAACACCAGAAACTACTTGCAACTCCTGGACGGAGAACTAGGGTGAATAAGAAGCCGAGAGGGTCCATTGGTTTCGGGCCCAATGCATGGTAGTAGCTGATTCTTAAATCACACATACAGATCTCAGTGCTTAAGGTCGGCTTCAATGAAACAACCCACCATGTACTCCTACATGGCCTCTCATCGATACCTTTACCAAATCGTGTTCACCACACCCCTCTCATTACCGACATAATCATTTCACTCCAGCCCATCACCCCGATGAACCAGACCTGACACGACTCTAAGCATAGCAGGCATAGCAAGGTAGGAACAACACATACATATGGCTCAAGCAACTCCTACACATGCTAGTGGGTTTCATCTAGTTACTGTGGCAATGACAGGTCATGCAGAGGAAATGGGTTCAACTACCATAGCACACAGCAGTTTGAATCGCGTTGTCTTAATGCAGTAAAAGGGAGCAGGAGCGAGAACATGGGATTGTATCGATATGATCAAATGGTTGGTTGCTTGCCTGATGGTTCGATGCACGGATACGGTTCTTCGTTAGGGTAATCACGGTACTCCTCGGGGACAGAACCTGTCGCAAAGGGCATCGATACACAAGCATCACCAAACAATGTGCAACAATATGATGCATGCATGAAACATGGCAATATGAGTGTATTGGGCTAATGCAACTAAAGTCAGAAGGGTTTGAACAAATTTGAATCAAAGATTCAAATTCTAAATTCAAATATGCCCTTTTAAAGTGCCTTTTCTTGTTCTGCTTAAAACATCAATTTAACTTGTTTGATCATGCATGAAAATAGTACGGATGGATAGATTGGATTTTTCTGATCATTTTTCATATATGATTTGTCCAATTTGGAGTTACAGAATAAAAGTTATGAATTTTTGAAGTTTAAATAATATTCTGGAATTTCCTGATTTAATTTAAATCCAGAAAATCAATTACTGCGTCAGCCTGACGTCAGTGTGA
>NW_021273386.1:0-1272 GCF_002162155.2 Triticum dicoccoides
TTTATCAACTTCAATTCCCTGTGGAGTAACAACATAGCCAAGAAAAGATACTCGGTCGGTGCAAAAGGTGCACTTCCCAAGGTTACCAAACAAACGTGCATCACGTAGAGCAATAAAAACAGCACGTAAATGTTCCAAATGTTCTTCCAAAGATCTGCTATAAATCAATATGTCATCAAAGTAAACTACCACAAATCGTCCAATGAAAGCACGTAAAACTTCGTTCATTAATCTCATGAAAGTACTAGGTGCATTAGTTAACCCAAAAGGCATGACTAACCACTCATATAATCCAAACTTAGTTTTGAATGCTGTTTTCCATTCATCTCCCAATTTCATACGAATTTGATGGTATCCACTACGCAAATCAACTTTGGAGAATATTGTAGAGCCACTCAATTCATCAAGCATATCATCTAGCCTAGGAATAGGATGACGATAACGAATAGTAATATTATCAATGCCTCTACAATCAACACGCATACGTGATGTACCATCCTTTTTCGGCACTAGAATAATAGGAACAGCACAAGGACTAAGGGATTCGCGTATATAACCTTTGTCGAGAAGCTCTTGTACTTGACGCATAATCTCCTTCGTCTCCTCTGGATTGGTACGGTATGGTGCACGGTTTGGCAGTGAAGCACCGGGAATTAAGTCAATCTGATGCTCAATCCCTCGAATAGGCGGTAATCCCGGTGGCACGTCTTGTGGAAAAACGTCAGCGAACTCCTGCAAAATGTTAGTGACAACAGGAGGCAAAGAGGAAGGCACGTCCTCGAATGAAAATAATACCTCTTTGCACACAAAATCATAGCAAACAGATTTGCTGAAATCTAGCTCATTAATATCAGATTTGGTGGCAAATAAACATGCACTTTTCAATTTAATTTCAGAAGCAACACTAGATGGTTTATTATTAGGCTTCATTTGTTGCTCAAATTCTTTTGCCACAATCTGATTTTCACTCTTATTCGTCTCCTGTTTTGCTTTATTAGCTCTATTAATATCATCTTTCAAAATGGAATCAGGAGTCATAGGAAGCAAAGTAATATTTTTATCCTTATGAACAAGAGTATAGTGATTGTTTCTACCATGGTGTACAGAATTTTTATCAAATTGCCATGGTCTACCAAGTAATAAGGAACATGCTTGCATAGGTACCACATCATAATCAACATAATCAGCATATGTAGAGATACTAAAATGCACACGAACAGTACGTGTTACCTTAACCTTGCCGCTGTTGTTGAACCATTGGATGTAGTAAGG
>NW_021273387.1:0-1480 GCF_002162155.2 Triticum dicoccoides
GGTACGAGTAAAGTGACTTGCCGGTAACGAGACTGAACAAGGTATTGGGATATCGACGATCGGGTCTCGGGCAAGTAACGTACCGATTGACAAAGGGAATTGTATACGGGGTTTGATCGAATCCTCGACATCGTGGTTCATCCGATGAAATCATTGAGGAGCATGTGGGAGCCAACATGGGTATCCATATCCCGCTGTTGGTTATTGCCCGAGAGTCGTCTCGGTCATGTCTGCGTGTCTCCCGAACCCGTAGGGTCTACACACTTAAGGTTCGGTGACGCTAGGGTTGTATGAATATGAGTATGCAGCATACCGAATGTTGTTCGGAGTCCCGGATGAGATCCCGGACGTCACGAGGAGTTTCAGAATGGTCCGGAGGTAAAGAATTATATATAGGAAGTGGTATTTCGGCCATCGGGAAAGTTTCGGGGTCACCCGGTAATGTACCGGGACCACCGGAAGGGTCCCGGGGGGTCCACCGGGTGGGGCCACCCATCCCGGAGGGCCCCATGGGCTGAAGTGGGAGGGGAGCCAGCCCATAGTGGGCTGGTGCGCCCCCCTAGGCCCACCCCCTGCGCCTAGGGTTGAAACCCTAGGGTGGGGGGGGGCGCACCACATGCCTTGGGGGGCACTCCTCCCCCCTTGGCCGCCGCCCCCTTGGGAGATTCAATCTCCCAGGGCCGGCGCCCCCCCTGGGGTCCTATATAAAGGAGGGCAAAGGGGAGGGCAGCCGCACCCTTGTGCTTGGCGCCTCCCTTCCCCTGCTACACCTCGTCCTCCTCCCGTAGTCGCTTGGCGAAGCCCTCCTGGAGTTCTGCTGCATCCACCACCACGCTGTCGTGCTGCTGGATCATCATCAACCTCTCCTCCCCCTTGCTGGATCAAGAAGGAGGAGACGTCTCCCGTCCCGTATGTGTGTTGAACGCGGAGGTGCTGTCCGTTCAGCACTTGGTCATCGGTGATCTGAATCACGGCGAGTACGACTCCATCATCACCATCCCGTTGAACGCTTCCGCACCCGATATACAAGTGGTATGTAGATGCAAACTCACTCCCTTGGCTCGTTGCTTAGATGAACTCATAGATGGATCTTGGTGAAACCGTAGGAAAATTTTTAATTTTCTGCAACGTTCCCCAACAGTTTTGGTTCAAGATACAATAATGCATGATATAGGTAAATTTTTATAGAAAGCTAGTTTTGAGTGCAATGACATGTTCAACAACTTGTAAGACATGCATCAAGAGAATTCAAGTAACCATGAGGACAGGTTACAGGTATCAACATAAATAGAGTGGGCACCTACCCATCTCAATCACGTCAAGTCCTTTGACTTGACCCAAGTAGTTATCCAAACACACACACTGGTTTGTAAGCTCTGGACATAGTTTAAGCAGCACCGTCCAACTGTCCTTGACTGTGGACACGGCTATTCGAATAGTTTTACACTCTGCAGAGGTTGCACACTGTACCCACAAGATC
>NW_021273388.1:0-790 GCF_002162155.2 Triticum dicoccoides
GGTACGAGTAAAGTGACTTGCCGGTAACGAGACTGAACAAGGTATTGGGATATCGACGATCGGGTCTCGGGCAAGTAACGTACCGATTGACAAAGGGAATTGTATACGGGGTTTGATCGAATCCTCGACATCGTGGTTCATCCGATGAAATCATTGAGGAGCATGTGGGAGCCAACATGGGTATCCATATCCCGCTGTTGGTTATTGCCCGAGAGTCGTCTCGGTCATGTCTGCGTGTCTCCCGAACCCGTAGGGTCTACACACTTAAGGTTCGGTGACGCTAGGGTTGTATGAATATGAGTATGCAGCATACCGAATGTTGTTCGGAGTCCCGGATGAGATCCCGGACGTCACGAGGAGTTTCAGAATGGTCCGGAGGTAAAGAATTATATATAGGAAGTGGTATTTCGGCCATCGGGAAAGTTTCGGGGTCACCCGGTAATGTACCGGGACCACCGGAAGGGTCCCGGGGGGTCCACCGGGTGGGGCCACCCATCCCGGAGGGCCCCATGGGCTGAAGTGGGAGGGGAGCCAGCCCATAGTGGGCTGGTGCGCCCCCCTAGGCCCACCCCCTGCACCTAGGGTTGAAACCCTAGGGTGGGGGGGGGGGGGCGCACCACATGCCTTGGGGGGCACTCCTCCCCCCTTGGCCGCCGCCCCCTTGGGAGATTCAATCTCCCAGGGTCGGCGCCCCCCTGGGGTCCTATATAAAGGAGGGCAAAGGGGAGGGCAGCCGCACCCTTGTGCTTGGCGCCTCCCTTCCCCTGCTACACCTCGTCCTCCTCCCGTA
>NW_021273389.1:0-1214 GCF_002162155.2 Triticum dicoccoides
TTCCAATCCGGCGCGCGCCACTCAGTCGCTGGCGTCACGAAGTGCTTCGGCTGATACCACGACGTCGGGATACCCATAACTACTCCCGCGTAGATGGTTAGTGCGTATAGGCTCGTAGCCAACTCAGATCAAATACCAAGATCTCGTTAAGCGTGTTAAATATCCGCGAACGCCGACCAGGGCCAGGCCCACCTGTCTCCTAGGTGGTCTCAACCTTCCCTGCTGCTCCGCCACAAAGTAACAGTCGGGGGCCATCGGGAACCCAGGCCCACCACTACCGGGATGGAGCCACCTGCCCCTTCAGCCCCCATCTCCGAACAGTATCACAGGTAATGTAACTGTGTAAAGTATATCGAATATGCCCGTGATCACCTCCCGAAGTGATCACGGCCCAGTAGTATAGCATGGCAGACGGACAAGAGTGTAGGGCCATTGATGGAACACTAGCATCCTATACTAAGCAGTAGGATAGCAGGTAATGGTAACAACAGTAGTAGCAAGGACAGGCTATGCATCAGTATAGGAATAACAGAAAGCAGTAACATGCTGCACTACTCTAATGCAAGCAGTATAGAGTAGAATAGGCGATATCTGGTGATCAAGGGGGGGGGGGGCTTGCCTGGTTGCTCTGGCAAGAAGGACGAGTCACCAACACCGTAGTCGAACTGGGGGTCGCCGGCAGTCTCGGGGTCTATCGGAAAGAAGTAACGGAGAGGGAACACAATAAATAACAGAGCAATCAAGGCATCACAAAGCGTAACAAGACAATACGCGGTGTTCGATGTGCCCTAACGCGGTAGTAGGTGATACCGGTGAAGGGGGAAAAACATCCGGGAAAGTATCCCCGGTGTTTCGTGTTTTCTGACAGATGAACCGGAGGGGGGAAGTTGCGTGTTTGCTATGCTAGGGATGCGTGGCGGACGAACGGGCTGCGTATCCGAATTCGTCTCGTCGTTTTGAGCAACTTTCATGTTGAAAATAATTTAATCCGAGTTACGGATTAAAAGTTATGATTTTCTAAAGATTTTATTAATTTCTAGAATTTAATTAGTTATTTAAATTAATTCAAAAATGGAATAATGACATCAGCATGATGTCATGCTGACGTCAGCAGTCAACAGAGTTGACAGGTCAACTTGACCAGTGGGTCCCACTGGTCAGAGACACATGTTAATTATCCAAAATTAATTTAATCTAATCAGAATTAATTAGGG
>NW_021273390.1:0-2591 GCF_002162155.2 Triticum dicoccoides
CTCCCTCCCTCCCTTGTCTCTGTTCTTGCAAATTGTAGGTAATTTAAATGTAGATTTTAGAATGTAGACATTGTAGAATTTAGGTTTTTTAATAGAATATATTTTTTGATTATTTTAGGTGTTTTGAATAAAATAGAAGTAAGAAAATTTAGGGTAGAACTAGGGTAGTAGAATTTTTAGCAAGTGTTTAATAGAAATAGTTTATTTAGTAAGTGATTAATATAACTAGTTTATTTATATTAAGTGCTTAATAAAACTAGTTTATTTAGTAAGTGCTTAATAGAACTAGTTTATTTATAGTAAGTGCTTAATAGAACTAGTTTATTTAGTAAGTAGTTAATAAAACTAGTTTATTTCTTCCATCTGGATATAAGTGAGATGTTTAACTGATGGCGCTCCACCCACCCCACCTCACCTCCCACCCCTCCCATGGCGACCATGGCGCCATCCAAGATCTCCACTGATCCCACCATCAAAATCCCTTTCCTGGCCGATGGATCCCTTCAGTGATCCACACTCCATCGCCCACCAACTGGATTTTTCTTTTGGTCACCATTTCAAAGGTGAGATCCGTAAGTTATTCCAAACCTCGGTAAACCCCATCTCCTCTTCGTATGGTTTCTCCCTTGTGGTCTCATTTGCAAGATTTGGTTTTCAACTGAATACCCACAATGTGAGTTTGGCACTATCATCTTGCACTGGTGGATCCTATGACTCATTTGAGGTTTCTCATATCAAGGGTAATGTTTTTATGTTCAAAGTTTGCTCCAAGGCCGTGGGTTTCTTCTTGGTACGTAAATCATATTTCAATTGTGATGCATTCAAATGCTATTTCCACTTATGGAGCGGTGGTGGCCCTAATTGGATTTTTGAAGAGAAGAAGTGGTATAGAGAACAAGATTCTGAATGGACTATTGTCACACGACGTCAAAAAGGTAAGCGCACAAATCTTGTTCCCACCAATCATGTTTACCGTAGAATCATGGGTCATCTTTCTACCCCGCACATGAGAGTTGATACGCATGATAACAATCCTCTATCGGGGGCGAATGTAATTCCACTCGGATCTACGCCACATGGCTTACCGATTCCTAATGATCGTGTTCTTCGCTCGCCGCCGGTTGCTCCAACGACCCACATGCATAGCGGATCGGCCGTTGCATGCACCAATGCTAGTTTGAATCGATCGGCCCAAAACTTGTCCGCGGAGCCCATCAGGCCGACAGGTACGGAGCAGCCCAACTCCTCGGAAGATGTATCGTCTGGGAGGATTTATACTGACATAACCAATTATACTATATGCCAAAAATGCCTTGGTGCTGGGCACGCGCGTAATCAATGCAACAATAGAATCAGGTGCCGAATTTGTTACCGATACAATCATATCGCCAGATTTTGTTTCAACAAGAATACCAGACTTAATGCTTATTGGGTCAAACAGAAAAAGGATCCTCCCCCTGATATAACTGAAGCTCAACTAGTCCCCTCGGCTTCTACCCTTGGTTCTTCTCCCTCTGCTCCACCGACCACAGCTGCAAACACCGAGATGGCATGCTACCCTTGCAACCCGCTCCCCCACCTTCCACCTGGTACGACGATCATCCCCCCGGTCCTCTCCGTGCTCGCCGTGGATATGTGGTTCTTGGAGGTGACCTACCGATGGTCTGCGATGAGTGGGCAATCGCCACGCTCGTACCCGAGGTATCAGCTGAGGAGTTCCATGGTGCCATTGCTCTGATCACGAACTACCTGGAGGGACGTGGATGGCGCATCAACTACACTTCCCGCTGTGGTATGGGTACTGCTTTGGTTCAGTTTACTACTGCCTGTTCGCGTGATACTGCTGTCAGTCTGAGCCCGTTCCAGATTGGGGACTCTGTTCTTAGGATTAGCAAGCAGGATAGAGGTCTTAATTACCACAACATTACTTTCACACATGATGTATGGATCCTACTTATGAATTATCCATTAGAATGCTGGGATGTTTGGGTGATTAGTTGCACTGTGTCACCATATGGTCGCTTTCTGATCTGGAACAAGGATCCAAGGGACAAAGCAAGGGTTATTGTTAAACTCAGGGTCATGAATGTTGACAATATTCCTATTAGTCTAGTTGTTCTGAGGAACCTAGATGATGTTGGATATGGTGACTCATGGACTTGCCCAACATATATACTGTCGAGGGATCTGATTGGTCAGCAAGGGGGTGATGAGGACCCATTGCCACCTGATGGTGGAAACCCTCATCCCCTCCCTCATGTACATGGAGGTTTCTGGCATGATGAGGTATTAGGGAATATACCTATGGATCAAGTTGTTATTAATCCTCATAATGAGAACCTTGGTGCACCATATGAGGATGTTCATGTGGTCCATAATGATAATGTGAACCATGATGATGCCCACATGGCTGCTGCTACTGAACATATTAATGCTGATCATGTTGAGGCAACTGTTTTGGAGGAAGTAAGATCTCCGATTCAGATACACTCCAGTACAATCTATGCTGAACCCCATGAGACTCTTGGGCCTGATTACATCCCAATTAATCCTGTTGCCTCACAACCCAGTTCTCAGAAAGTTCCTAGTCC
>NW_021273391.1:0-1213 GCF_002162155.2 Triticum dicoccoides
CGATTTTCATAGTAGTTGAACCCCAAGGTGCGCTTACGTGTCGATCATGAACACTCGCAGTTTTGGCTGATTCTGGCCTGTTTTGTGGACTATTACTCACTGTTTTGGGGTCCCGGGGTGATTTCCACAATTAACGAACCCTGGGATGCGTTACGTGTCGATCATCAACACTCACGGTTTTTGTCGATTCCGACATGTTTCGTGGACTAGTACTCACCGTTCTGGGGTCCCTAGCCGATTTCCATGATTGTCGAACCCCAAGGTGCGCTTACGTGTCGGTCATCCACACTCGCGGTTTTTGTCCATGCTGACCCGTTTCATGGACTATTACTCAGTTTTGGGGTCCCAAAGCGATTTCCTTGGTTGTCGAACCCTGGGGTGCGTTTACTTGTCAGTCGTCAACACTCACAATTTTTGCCAATTCTGGTCCGTTTCCTGGACTATTACTCACCGTTTTCGGGTCCGGAAGTGATTTCCACGACTAACGAACCCCGGGGTGCGTTTACGTGTCGGTCTTCAACACTCGTAGTTTTGGCTGATACTGGCCTGTTTCATGGACTATTACTCACTGTTTTGTGGTCCTGGAGTGATTTCCACGATTGACGAACCACGGGGTGCGTTTACGTGTCGGTCATCAACACTCGCTGTTTTTGTCGATTCTGACCCGTTTCGTGGACTATTACTCAATATTGGGGTCTCGAAGCGATTTCCATGCTTGTCAAACCCCAGGGTGCCAACACTCGCCGTTTTGGCTGATTTTTGCCCGTTTTGTGGACTATTACTCACCGGTTTGGGGTCCCAAGGCGATTTCCATGGTTGTCGAACCCCAAGGTGCGCTTGCGTGTCGGTCATCAACACTCACGGTTTTTCTCGATTCTGACCCGTTTCTCGGAGTATTACTCAATTTTGGGGTCTCGAAGCGATTTCCATGGTTGTCGAACCCCGGGGTGCGTTTACATGTTGGTCATCAACACTCACAAATTTGGCCAACTCTGGTCCGTCTCTTGGACTATTACTCACCATTTTCGAGTCCCGAAGTGATTTCCACGCTTAACGAACCCCGGGGTGCGTTTACGTGTCGGTAATCAACACTCACAATTTTGGCCGATTCTGGTCCATTTCGTGCACTATTACTCAGCTTTTTGGGGTCCCAAAGCCATTTCCATGATTGACGATCCTCGGGGTGCATTTACATGTCCATCATCGACACTCA
>NW_021273393.1:0-926 GCF_002162155.2 Triticum dicoccoides
CTGGGATTTGTCACTCCGTGTAAACGGAGAGGTATCTCTGGGCCCACTCGGTAGGACATCATCATATGCGCAATGTGACCAAGGAGTTGATCACGGGATGATGTGTTACGGAATGAGTAAAGTGACTTGCCGGTAACGAGATTGAACAAGGTATCGGTATACCGACGATCGAATCTCGGGCAAGTAAAATACCGCTAGACAAAGGGAATTGTATACGGGATCGATTGAGTCCTTGACATCGTGGTTCATCCGATGAGATCATCGTGGAACATGTGGGAGCCAACATGGGTATCCAGATCCCGCTGTTGGTTATTGACCGGAGAACGTCTCGGTCATGTCTGCATGTCTCCCGAACCCGTAGGGTCTACACACTTAAGGTTCGATGACGCTAGGGTTATAAAGGAAGCTTGTATGTGGTTACCGAATGTTGTTCGGAGTCCCGGATGAGATCCCGGACGTCACGAGGAGTTCCGGAATGGTCCGGAGTCCCGGATGAGAACCCAAACCCGAGACTAAGTGCTTCTGTAATAAGGGGAACAGCCACTGGAGCAGAATTACCCTAGATACTTGGTAGATGAGAAGGCTGGCAAAGTCGATAGAAGTATATTGGATATACATTATGTTAATGTGTACTTTACTAGTACTCCTAGTAGCACCAGGGTATTGGATACCGGTTCGGTTGCTAAGTGTTAGTAACTCGAAATAAAAGCTACGGAATAAACGGAGACTAGCTAAAGGTGAGCTGACGATATATGTTGGAAGTGTTTCCAAGGTTGATATGATCAAGCATCGCACGCTCCCTCTACCACCGAGATTGGTGTTTGCGTTGAGCATAGACATGATTGGATTATGTCTATCGCAATACGGTTATTCATTTAAGGAGAATAATGGTTACTCTATTTTTGAATAATACCTTCAATGGTCTT
>NW_021273394.1:0-1293 GCF_002162155.2 Triticum dicoccoides
CGTAAATCCTATTGTAACAATCTGATGTTACAACAAAGTCAACCGCTTCTCCATGAGGAATTTCGGAAGCTTAACCTTCACATTGTTCCTCAAGGATTTCTTTCCACCTTGGTGGCGAAACCTACTCTTACGGATCAAATCATTGCTGCCCAGAAGCGAGATAAGGGAATAGCTAAGATCAAGGAGAACATTGCTAGCGGAGGTGCTAGTTGTTTCTCCACAAATGATCATGGTGTTGTGTACTTTGAGAACCGTCTAGTGGTTCCCAAGAACCAGCATCTACGGCAGTTGATCCTTAAGGAGGCTCATGAATCTCCTCTCACTATTCATCCCGGTAGTACTAAGATGTATCAGGACCTACGCCAGAGGTTCTGGTGGACTAGGATGAAGAGAGAAATTGCTCAGTATATTGCTAATTGCGACGTCTGTCATCGTGTAAAAGCAGAGCATCAACGGCCTGCTGGCACCCTTCAACCCCTAGCTATTCCTGAATGGAAATGGGATAAAATTGGTATGGATTTCATTACCGGTTTTCCCAGGACCAAGAGAGGGAATAATGCTATTTTCGTCGTGGTCGATCGTCTTTCCAAAGTAGCCCATTTCCTACCTGTTCGAGAGAGTATAACCGCTAGTCAACTGGCAGACTTATACATCTCCCGAATAGTGTCCCTTCATGGTGTTCCTTTGGAAATTAACTCGGATCGAGGAAGTCTTCTCACCTCTCGATTTTGGGAAAGTTTCCAAAATGCTATGGGAACCCGTCTCTCCTTTAGCACCGCTTTCCACCCTCAGTCGAGTGGTCAAGTGGAACGCGTCAACCAAATTCTAGAAGACATGCTCCGAGCATCTGTTATCTCGTTCGGAATGGACTGGGAGAAGTGCCTTCCATTTGCCGAATTCGCTTACAACAACAGCTATCAATCTAGCTTGGGTAAAGCCCCTTTTGAAGTTCTCTATGGACGACGATGTCGAACACCCCTTAACTGGTCAGAGACCGGGGAAAGACAATTCTTTGGCCCGGATATGATTCAGGAAGCAGAAGAACAAGTTCGTATCGTTCGTGAAAAGTTGAAAACAGCCCAATCCCGTCAAAAGAGTCAATATGACCGAAAACATAAGGCTATGACTTTCGAGGTTGACGAGAAGGCTTATCTTCGGGTCACCCCTCTGAAGGGAACCCATCGTTTCGGTATCAAAGGCAAATTGGCTCCTCGTTACATTGGACCTTTTCGCATTCTTGCCAAACGAGGAGAAGTTGCCTACCAGTTGGAACTACCTCCGCACCTCTCCAGA
>NW_021273395.1:0-745 GCF_002162155.2 Triticum dicoccoides
TCGTCGCGGTAGCGACGACGGACGCCGAGACGAGCACGTGACACCATTCCCACCCTGTCTTAGCCGCGACGACGGACGCCGAGACGAGCACGTGACACCAGTGCCACCCTGTCTTAGCGTAACGCGAGTCAAGGCGGACGTCATCGCGGTAGCGACGACGGACGCCGAGACGAGAACGTGACACCAGTGGCACCCTATTTTAGCGTAACGTGAGTCGAGGAGGACGTCGTCGCGGTAGCGATGACAGACGCCGAGACGAGCACGTGACACAAGTGCCACCCTGTCTTAGCGTAACGCGAGTCGAGGCGGACGTCGTCGCGGTAGCGACGACGGACGCCGAGAGGAGCACGTGACACCAGTGCCACCCTGTCTTAGCGTAACGCGAGTCGAGGCGGACGTTGTCGCGGTAGCGACGACGGACGCCGAGACGAGCACGTGACACCATTCCCACCCTGTCTTAGCATAACGCAAGTCGAGGCGGACATCGTCGCGGTAGCGACGACGGACGCCGAGACGAGCACGTGACACCAGTGCCACCTTGTCTTAGCGTAACGCGAGTCGAGGCGGACATCGTCGCGGTAGCGACGACGGACGCCGAGACGAGCACGTGACACCACTGCCACCCTGTCTTAGCATAACGCGAGTCGAGGCGGACGTCGTCGCGGTAACGACGACGGACGCCGAGACGAGCACGTGACACCATTCCCACCCAGTCTTAGCATAGCGCGACTCGAGGCGGACGTCG
>NW_021273395.1:1895-2459 GCF_002162155.2 Triticum dicoccoides
AGGCGGACGTCGTCACGGTAGCGACGACGGACGCCGAGACGAGCACGTGACACCATTCCCACCCTGTCTTAGCGTAACGCGAGTCGAGGCGGACGTTGTCGCGGTAGCGACGACGGACGCCGAGACGAGCACGTGACACCACTCCCACCCTGTCTTAGCGTAACGCGAGGCGAGGCGGACGTCGTCGCGATAGCGACGACGGACACCGAGACGAGCTCGTGACACCACTGCCACCCTGTCTTAGCGTAACGCGAGTCGAGGCGGACATCGTCGTGGTAGCGACGACGGACGCCGAGACGAGCACGTGATACCACTGCCACCCTGTCTTAGCATAACGCGAGTCAAGGCGGACGTCATCGCGGTAGCGACAACGGACGCCAAGACGAGCACGTGACACCACTGCCACCCTGTCTTAGCGTAACGCGAGTCGAGGCGGACGTCGTCGCGGTAGCGACGACAGACGCCGAGACAAGCACGTGACAACATTCCCACCCTGTCTATCTTACGGTTACGCGAGTCGAGGCGGACGTCATCGCGGTAGCGACGTCGGACGCCAAGACGAGC
>NW_021273395.1:2469-3291 GCF_002162155.2 Triticum dicoccoides
ACGACGGACGCCGAGATGAGCACGTGACACCACTGCCACCCTCTCTTAGCGTAACGCGAGTCGAGGCAGACGTCGTCGTGGTAGCGACGACGGACGCCGAGACAAGCACGTGACACCACTCCCACCCTGTCTTAGCGTAACGTGAGTCGAGGCGGACGTCGTCTCGGTAGCGACGACGGACGCCGAGACGAGCACGTGACACCACTCCCACCCTGTCTTAGCGTAACGCGAGTCGAGGCGGACGTCGTCGCGGTAGCGACGGCGGACGCCGAGACGAGCACGTGACACCATTCCCAACCTGTCTTAGCGTAACGCGAGTCGAGGCGGACGTCATCGCGGTAGCGACGACGGACGCCGAGACGAGCACGTGACACCATTCCCACCCTGTCTTAGTGTAACGCGAGACGAGGCGGACGTCATCGCGGTAGCGACGACGGATGCCGAGACGAGCACGTGACACCACTCCCACCCTGTCTTAGCGTAACGCGAGTCGAGGCGGACGTCCTCGCGGTATCGACGACGGACACCGAGACGAGCACGTGACACC
This sequence comes from Triticum dicoccoides, assembly GCF_002162155.2. Lineage (NCBI taxonomy): Eukaryota > Viridiplantae > Streptophyta > Magnoliopsida > Poales > Poaceae > Triticum > Triticum dicoccoides. The sequence goes on from NW_021273395.1 coordinate 3,017, forward strand.
ATTCCCACCCTGTCTTAGCGTAACGCGAGTCGAGGCGGACGTCGTCGCGGTAGCGACGACGGATGCCGAGACGAGCACGCGACACCACTGCCACCCTGTCTTAGCGTAACGCGAGTCGAGGCGGACGTCGTCGCGGTAACGACGACGGACGCCGAGACGAGCACTTGACACCATTCCCAACCTGTCTTAGCGTAACGCGAGTCGAGGCGGACGTCCTCGCGGTAGCGACGACGGACGCCGAGACGAGCACGTGACACCATTCCCACCCTGTCTTA
>NW_021273395.1:3301-3935 GCF_002162155.2 Triticum dicoccoides
CGTCGTCGCGGTAGCGATGATGGACGCCGGGACGAGCACGTGACACCATTCCCACCCTGTCTATCTTACGGTTACGCGAGTCGAGGCGGACGTCATCGCGGTAGCGACGACGGACGCCGAGACGAGCACGTGACAGCACTCCCACCCTGTCTTAGCGTAACGTGAGTCGAGGCAGACGTCGTCGCAGTAGCAACCACGGACGCCGAGACGAGAACGTGACACCACTGCCACCCTGTCTTAGCGTAACGTGAGTCGAGGCGGACGTCATCGCGGTAGCGACGACAGACGCCGAGACGAGCACGTGACACCATTCCCACCCTGTCTTAGCGTAACGCGAGTCGAGGCGGACGTCGTCGCGGTAGCGACGACAGACGCCGAGACGAGCACGTGACACCACTCCCACCCTGTCTTAGCCTAACGCGAGTCGAGGTGGACGTCGTCGCGGTAGCGACGACGGACGCCGAGACGAGCATGTGACACCACCGCTACCCTGTCTTAGCGTAACGCGAGTCGAGGCGGACGTCGTCGCGGTAGCAACGACGGACGCCGAGACGAGCACGTGACACCACTGCCACCCTGTCTTAGCGTAACGCGAGTCGAGGCGGACGTCGTCGCGGTAGCGACGACGGACGCC
>NW_021273395.1:4754-5036 GCF_002162155.2 Triticum dicoccoides
CCCACCCTGTCTTAGCGTAACGCGAGTCGAGGCGGACGTCGTCGCGGTAGCGATGACGGACGCCGAGACGAGCACGTGCCACCCTGTCTTAGCATAACGCGAGTCGAGGCGGACGTCGTCGCGGTAGCGACGACGGACGCCGAGACGAGCACGTGACACCAGTGCCACCCTGTCTTAGCGTAACGCGAGTCAAGGCGGACGTCGTCGCGGTAGCGACAACGGACGCCGAGACGAGCACGTGACACCAGTGCCACCCTGTTTTAGCGTAACGTGAGTCGAGGC
>NW_021273395.1:5746-6464 GCF_002162155.2 Triticum dicoccoides
CACCATTCCCACCCTTTCTTAGCGTAACGCGAGTCGAGGCGGACGTCGTCGCGGTAGCGACGACGGACGCCGAGACGAGCACGTGACACCACTGCCACCCTGTCTTAGCGTAACGCGAGTCGAGGCAGATGTCGTCGCGGTAGCGACGACGGACGCCGAGACGAGCACGTGACACCATTCCCACCCTGTCTTAGCGTAACGCGAGTCCAGGCGGACGTCGTCGCGGTAGCGATGACAGACGCCTAGACGAGCACATGACACCAGTGCCACCCTGTCTTAGCATAACGCGAGTCAAGGCGGACGTCATCGCGGTAGCGACGACGGACGCCGAGACGAGCACGTGACACCAGTGCCACCCTGTTTTAGCGTAACGTGAGTCGAGGCGGACGTCGTCACGGTAGCGACGACAGACGCCGAGACGAGCACGTGACACCAGTGCCACCCTGTCTTAGCGTAACGCGAGTCGAGGCGGACGTCGTCGCGGTAGCGACGATGGACGCCGAGATGAGCACGTGACACCAGTGCCACCCTGTCTTAGCGTAACGCGAGTCGAGGCGGACATTGTCGCGGTAGCGACGACGGACGCCGAGACGAGCACGTGACACCATTCCCACCCTGTCTTAGTGTAACGCAAGTCGAGGCGGACATCGTCGCGGTAGCGACGACGGACGCCGAGACGAGCACGTGACACCATTCCCACCCTGTCTTAGCGTAACGC
>NW_021273396.1:0-1477 GCF_002162155.2 Triticum dicoccoides
AGCTAGCTAAGCATGTGAAGTCATTTAGGGGCTAAACTATGTCATTTCTTAAGCATATTATGTCATTTTAGAGCTAGTTAAGCATATTAACTAATTTTGGAGGAAAAGATTCTAAGTATAGCTCATTTTTAAGCTAGCTAAGCATATTAAGTCATTTTGAAGGAAAAAATGCTAAGTATAGGTCATTTTAGAGCTATCCTAGGTTAAATAGGTCATTTTGGAGCTAATTAAGCTTATTATGTAATTTCTGAGCTAGCTAAGCATATTAAGTCATTTTGGAGGAAAAATGCTAAGTATAGGTCATTTTAGAGCTAGCCTGGGTTGAATAGGTCATTTTGAAGCTAAGTAAGGTTATTATGTCATTTTGGAGCTAGCTAAGCATATGAAGTCATTTAGGACCTAAAATATGTCATTTCTTAAGCATACTATATCATTTTAGAGCTAGCTAAGCATATCAAGTCTTTTTTTGAGGAAAAGATGCTAAGTATAGGTCATTTTAGAGCTATCCTAGGTTAAATAGGTCATTTTTATGCTAGCTAAGCATATTAAGTCATTTTGGAGGAAAAATGCTAAGTATAGGTCATTTTAGAGCTATCCTAGGTTAAATATGTCATTTTGGAGCTAATTAAGCTTATTATGTCATTTTGGAGCTAGCTAAGCATGTGAAGTCATCTAGGAGCTAAACTATGTCATTTCTTAAGCATATTATGTCATTTTAGAGCTAGTTAAGCATATTAACTAATTTTGGAGGAAAAGATTCTAAGTATAGGTCATTTTTCAACTAGCTAAGCATATTAAGTCATTTTGAAGGAAAAAATGCTAAGTATAGGTCATTTTAGAGCTATCCTAGGTTAAATAGGTCATTTTGGAGCTAATTAAGCTTATTATGTAATTTTTGAGCTAGCTAAGCATATTAAGTCATTTTGGAGGAAAAAATGCTAAGTATAGGTCATTTTAGAGCTAGCCTGGGTTGAATAGGCCATTTTGAAGCTAAGTAAGGTTATTATATCATTTTGGAGCTAGCTAAGCATATGAAGTCATTTAGGACCTAAAATATGTCATTTCTTAAGCATACTATATCATTTTAGAGCTAGCTTAGCATATTAAGTCTTTTTTGAGGAAAAGATGCTAAGTATAGGTCATTTTAGAGCTATCCTAGGTTAAATAGGTCATTTTTATGCTAGCTAAGCATATTAAGTCATTTTGGAGGAAAAATGCTAAGTATAGGTCATTTTAGAGCTATCCTAGGTTAAATACATCATTTTGGAGCTAATTAAGCTTATTATGTCATTTTGGAGCTAGCTAAGCATGTGAAGTCATTTAGGGGCTAAACTATGTCATTTCTTAAGCATATTATGTCATTTTAGAGCTAGTTAAGCATATTAACTAATTTTGGAGGAAAAGATTCTAAGTATAGCTCATTTTTAAGCTAGCTAAGCATATCAAGTCTTTTTTTGAGGAAAACATGCTAAGTATA
>NW_021273397.1:0-6123 GCF_002162155.2 Triticum dicoccoides
TCCCGAGATTTAAGAGGGGAGGCAAGGGGGAAGGGATTGGGTTACGAAAAATCTAACTGATCTTCTCGGTCTTGGTTGCTCTCCTCGAACAGGTCGATCCATTACATTGACGTCTTCATTCCTCTGCTTCAGGTCATCATGGTGAAGTCATCCTTTTCTTCGGGATCTCCAACGTACTTACGAATAGGTAAGGGGTAACTGCGGAAGAACGGACCTTACAAGGTTGGCTATCTAGCAGATAACTCAGGGAATGTGGTAGAAAGTAACTCTTGAATAGATAATTAAGAAAATATCGAGAGTAAAGTAAGAAGGTACCATGAGAAGTTTCAAATGGGTAGGTAATCGTTCGATGTCTGAAACAACATGCGAAAGGGGTCCAGAGCAACGAGATTGAATATTGCGTCTGTTACTAGAATAGATCACTAGGACGGTGGCCCGTGATCTTTCCTACGAAGCCAACGTGAGGAATGACTTTAGAAACAGGGGTGTACAGGAGAGTCAGGTTTCGATCCTGTGGAACTGTGGGTTATGGGCCCACCATGTGGTTAAAAGTAGGAAGGTCGGTGATATCTTGCACGATCGTGTAAGCAAGGCATGTCAGAGGATAGTCTGTCGGCCATGTTGGCAACAACATAGGTACCAAGGGCGAGGGACGAAGAGAACCATTTTCCTGCTCGTTGAACGAGGTGAACCAGTAGGCAAAGTTCTCGTCCATCGGTGGTTACCGGAATGTCATCAACAATAGTAACAGGGTCTTACCGACACGATTGTGCACCTAGGTGTTTACATAAGCAGAAGAATATTGCTGCTTAGATCATATAGATCACCAGAAAGGTTAAACAAACCAATGTAAAGGAAATGTGAGCATCAGATTAACAGAACAATGGAAAGGAAAATGTGTTTAAACACATATTTCAAGGGTATATCCTTCCTAAGGACAAGCAGAGCATGATATCCTTGACAGGATATAATGTAGAAAACTCTTTAGGTAAGGAGAGAGAAATTTCATGACTTTACCCATACAACGGTGTTTGGATAATTGAGCAGGAAACATTTAACATTAGGCTTTAAATGTTCTTGTTGAAAATCGGAGTACCATAGACATGTTTCGAGATAGCATTAACATGGTCTTCAAGCAAAGGTCGGACTTTGGATACACAAAGGATTCATCAGGAAGAACTTATAGAATAAGTCTTACCATTTCCTCATGTAAGAATAGATAACCTTGCTAGAAGTAAGCTATAAAAATAGGTCCTCCAGCCAAGTGTGCTAGGCATGACAACACCTTACCGGGTCAAATAAAAACCATTGTTATAACTCTTGGGAATATGTCCCAATCATCATATCTGACCGAGATTCAGATCTGATTGGTGTCAGGATAACTCAGACTCAGAATGCTTGAGAAGAAAGGTGCAACACAAACTGTCGAGATGACATTGTAAGATTCTCGGGAAATGAACTATGGGAGTGAGTATCAACACAAGAGTTCAGCATTAAACCAAGGAGAGGTGAGGAGGTGGCTGATTGACTCAGCGATAATTCATTGACATTTCCAAAAAGGATGGATTTCCACAATTATGTGAACAAGGAGATAACATTAGCCAGATCAAATGACTTAATGATGTATGCTGGAGGAAAACATACACAATTAAACATGGGTTGAAAGGTGCACCCGAAATATGGGCTGGGTTGCACGATCAATGTTAGAATGGTGACTTGACGAACAAAAGAATTAGAATGAAACTCGACCATTCACTTCAAAGCAATATGGTTGCTAGAAGTTTTGAATTCACACATCATAGTTCAATTGTCGGTATTCCGGTTAGAAACAACACGGGTACCAAGAGAGAATGGTGATGGTGAGAAGTATCACCATACCAAGAATTCTGAAGAGGTGGTGAAATTCTCACGACCTTCTTGACATAAAAGACGGTAACACTCCGCGGTAGAACATAACATAAGTTGGATAGCAAGGAACTGAAGGTACAACACAAAACAAGATCAAGTTTGTGTTGAACGGAAGGCAATAATGTTGTCGATGATAACCCAAATCTTCGAGGGCAAAGGATGGTATTTCTCATCATGAATCAGATTGATATTCTGGAAGAGCTTAGAATGTTGATAATGATCACGACACATTTGTCGAGAGATTACCTGAAGATGTAATCGATCAGCGATGACATCAAGTCAAAGGAATGATGAAGAAAGAGGTTATTGGAACCATGGGTACGACACAAACTCGAAAACGAGCTTGTTGTCCAAAGCAAAAATGATATGATGAGGAAAGATCGACGTAAGCTTAGCTCATCGTCAAAAATTTGTGCTCTGGGAAGAAGGACCAGGTAGCACAGTTAAAAGTTTGCACGATAATGATATAGTCGATTAGGCTAGGAATGACTTGAAGGATTATTAAACTCATAAGCAACGAAGATTACTTAGAGTTATCAAACCAGAGTGCGGAATCGGTTTACTTACCGGTGTTCTTGAGCGACTAACAACTCAGAACCCATGAGAAATTGGAATCAGTGAGAAATAATAGCTGATGGAGACTCATAAGATGCAACACAGTTCTTAGATATTCTCGAGATACCAGAGGGTAATACTCGACGGTAGATCAAGGTAGAGGTTAGACTGGTGTATTGACTTGCAAAAGACAAGTGCTTTAACTTGTCCGAGAAATGAGATCAAAGAGAAAATATGGTCGAAACCACGATTGCATAGGATCAGTTCACAGATACCAGATGATATTATATCAACGAAATAGTTATTATTACAAGAAGCTTCTATGGTAGGATCTACGTCGTGTCCATGGGCATGAACACAAAGTTCAAGGTCGACTCCCACTTCTTCAATGTATACCCTTCCATTCACCTCTCACTCTCGAAGAAGTTGTAGTGTTGAGATTTTATCTAGCAAAACACCAGAAGAGTATGACTCGTGAAAACTTTCGAGTTTACACATATTAAGGAAGGCATAGGTTCAACCCGTCAGGGTATCGTGGAAACATATACCACAAGTTTCAATAGTAAATACAACAAGCTCGAAAGCAGAGCATGGTTGGTCAATCAGAGGATAGGATTTACCAATGGAGAAAGAACTTCCAAAGGGATTGAATATGAAGGACGCTATCGGATAAAATCAAACAAAGGATTCGGTGGTCCTCAAAGGATCTGATGTGAGCATCGGTACTCAACCAGAGGAAGAAACAATGCAAGGAGATCAGACTATAGAAACAACTGACTAATTCAAAGCTCAAATGCAAAAGAATTATGATTTCCGACCAAGGGATCAGAAGCAAACACTTTGATTAAGGATGGATAAGTTGCGTATGCTTATGGGTACAATTGATGGCAATCCGATTGGTCGAGAACTAGCTCATGTTTAAAATGATGTCTGGGCCGGAAAGATAATGTAGAAGGGTCGATGATGATTGTGTGCATTCGCACACATGTTGAATCAGTAGGATCAAAATGACGGTGTCAAAAGATACTAGTGAATATTGCCAGATATATGGGAAGCATCCATAATGCAAGTAGACAAGTATTTGCAGAGCAATAAAGCTGCTAAGGATTTTCGGAGGATTGAATAGTATTTCAAAGACTTTTGTGAAACACCTGAACAACTGGGGATGAGAGGATACTCGGAAAGTGCAAGAAATTATTCTTAGGGGTATTCAGGTGGTAAAGAACTGCAAGGAGGATTCTCGGAACAACGAAGAGCAGTTCGTGGCATCTTGTAATAACAAGATCAATGGGATTGAATGTAGGCAAGTGTATGCAAAAATCCATACGGATATAATAGTGGTAGGGAATTTGCAAAGGCGGTGGGCACAAGCGTTTCACGAAAAAATCGAATAGCATCTTCGGAAACTTCTGGTGAAGCAGTCGATCATCTGGAATGAAGAGGCTCTCCAACAGGAAGTGGTAATGAGAACCTAGAGTTATAATTAGTAAAATCATTTTACCCGAATAGAAAAGATATCAGAATCCCAGAGTATAGACGAGGAATAAAAGATCCTAATACCACCCGATGGCGACGTGGGGCCGTAAGCCGCACAACCATGTTAGTAAAACAATTTTCATCGACTAGACTCGACTTCGGCCAAGGAGTATGGAAGTGGGATTCCTACAGGCAGTCGGCTCTGATACCAACTTGTGATGCTCCCGATTCAGTCGTACACTAATCATACACGCAAACGTGTACGATCAAGATCAGGGACTCACAGGAAGATATCACAACACAATTCTACAAATAAAATAAGTCATACAAGCATCATATTACAAGCCAGGGGCCTCGAAGGCTCGAATACAAGAGCTCGATCATAGACGAGTCAGCGGAAGCAACAATATCTGAGTACAGACATAAGTTAAACAAGTTTGCCTTAAGAAGGCTAACACAAACTGGGATACAGATCGAAAGAGGCGCAGGCCTCCTGCCTGGGATCCTCCTAAACTACTCTTGGTCGTCGACAGCGGGCTGCACGTAGTAGTAGGCACCTCCCGAGTAGTAGTAGTCGTCATCAACGATGGCGTCTGGCTCCTGGACTCCAGCATCTGCTTGCGACAACCAGAAAGAAAGGAAAGGGGGAAAAGGGGGGAGAAAGCAACCGTGAGTACTCATCCAAAGTACTCGCAAGCAAGGAGCTACACTACATATGCATGGGTATCAAATGGAATAAGGGTATCATATGTGGACTGAACTGCAGAATGCCAGAATAAGAGGGGGATAACTAATCCTGTCGAAGACTACGCTTCTGGCCACCTCCATCTTGCATCATGTAGGAGAGAGTAGATGGTAAGTTCACCAAGTAATATCAAGTAGCATCGTATAGCATAATCCTAACCAATGATCCTCCCCTCGTCGCCCTGTGAGAGAGCGATCACCGGTTGTATCTGGCACTTGGAAGGGTGTGTTTTATTAAGTATCCGGTTCTAGTTGTCATAGGGTCAAGGTACAACTCCAAGTCGTCCTGTTATCGAAGATCACGGCTATTCGAATAAATTAACTTCCCTGCAGGGGTGCACCACATAACCCAACACGCTCGATCCCATTTGGCCGGACACACTTTCCTGGGTCATGCCCGACCTCGGAAGATCAACACGTCGCAGCCCTACCTAGGCACAACAGAGAGGTCAGCACACCGGTCTAAATCCTATGGCGCAGGGGTCTGGGCCCATCGCCCATTGCAGTACACCTGCACGTTGCGTACGCGGCCGGAAGCAGAACTAGCCCCCTTAATACAAGAGCAGGCTTACGGTCCAATCCGGTGCGCGCCACTCAGTCGCTGACGTCACGAAGGCTTCGGCTGATACCACGATGTCGAGTGCCCATAACTGTCCCCGCGTAGATGTTAGTGCGTATAGGCCAATAGCCAGACTCAGATCAAATACCAAGATCTCGTTAAACGTGTTAAGTATCCGCGAACACCGACCAGGGCCAGGCCCACCTCTCTCCGAGGTGGTCTCAACCTGTCCTGTCGCTCCGCCACAAAGTAACAGTCGGGGGCCGTTGGGAACCCAGGCCCACCTCTACCGGGATGGAGCCACCTGCCCCTTCAGCCCCCAACTCTGAACAGTACCACAGGTAATGTAACTGTGTAAAGTATATAGTATATGCCCGTGATCACCTCCCGAAGTGATCACGACCCAGTAGTTTAGCATGGCAGACGGACAAGAGTGTAGGGCCACTGATGGAACACTAGCATCCTATACTAAGTAGTAGGATAGCAGGTAATGGTAACTACAGTAGTAGCAAGGACAGGCTATGCATCAGGATAGGAATAACGGAAAGAAGTAACATGCTACACTACTCTAATGCAAGCAGTATAGAGAAGAGTAGGCGATATCTGGTGATCAAAGGGGGGGCTTGCCTGGTTGCTCTGGCAAGAGAGAGGGGTCGACAACTCCGTAGTCGTACTGGGTAGCAGCGGCGTCGGTCTCGGTGTCTAGCGAGAGAAGAGGGGGAAGAAACAATAAATATTTGAGCAAATAGATGCATAACGATGCATGACAAAGACACGTATCGGTGCTAGAGGTGCCCTAAAGCGGTATGAGGTGATACCGGTGAAGGGGGGAAACATCCGGGAAAGTACCCCCGGTGTTTCATGTTTTCGGGCAAAGGAGC
>NW_021273397.1:6589-9331 GCF_002162155.2 Triticum dicoccoides
AAGGCGGAGGAGAGCGGGGGGGGAGCAGGGGCGCCACGGGGCGCGGGCGCGTGCGTGAGCACGGCCCGACGCGCGTTCGGGCACGGAACGGCGCCGACGACAATAAAGGGAAGAGGCAAGGCGCAGGGGGGCGCGGCCCGGCACGGTGCGGTTCGCCCGGGAGGGCCGCCGACGAGCAGCGCCACCGAGGGGGAAGGCGAGGCCAAGGCCCGTCGGGAAGCGCGGCCACGAGGCGAGCGCGTACGGGGGTGGCGAACAGGGGCACGCCGGGCGGGGCGAGGCCACGGTGAGCACGGGCCGGGGCGCGACGAGCGCGGCACCGGAGCGATGCAAGCACCGACGAGAGGGGACGGGGAGCAGGAGGACCGGGGTCCTCACCGGGGTGCGTAGGGAACGGGCAGCGTGCTCGATGGAGGTCGGGGAGGACCGTGGTGGAGGGGGACGGGGACGGCGTCGACGAGGAGGAGGCACGCCGGTGGAGAGGAGGAAGCAGGCCGGTGGGGAGGTCTCCTGGCGGCAGGGTCGTCGAGCTCCGGGCGCCGGCGTGTGGCGGGAGCGCACCGGGCGGCTTTGGTCTCCTCTGGATCCCAATCCAGATCGAGAGAGAGGAGGGGGGTAAGTGGGTGCGGGGATTGGGTTAGGGTTTCCCCCCTGGTGGGGTTATTGAGGGGAGGGGTTGGGCCGGTGGGTGTGGCCGAATGGGCTAGGTGGGTTGGCCCAGTTGGGCCACGGCCCAGGAAGGGGGGGCTTTCTCTTTCTTTTTTTGTTTTTTGTTTTCCCCATTTGTATTTTCTTTCTTTTCTATTTAAATCATTTTAAACCATTTAGCCATTCTATAAAAATGTGTTTGTTGCACCATAATTACCCTTGTATTAGTTGTCACCGTTTGTACTTTTTAGTTTTGACATTTGAAAACTTTACTAGTTTGACTTGAGTTTGAATTTGAATTTTGAATCGGTTTTTGAACTAACACTTTCCTGGGTCATGCCCGACCTCGGAAGATCAACACGTCGCAGCCCTATCTAGGCACAACAGAGAGGTCAGCACACCGGTCTAAATCCTATGGCGCAGGGGTCTGGGCCCATCGCCCATTGCAGTACACCTGCACGTTGCGTACGCGGCCGGAAGCAGAACTAGCCCCCTTAATACAAGAGCAGGCTTACGGTCCAATCCGGTGCGCGCCACTCAGTCGCTGACGTCACGAAGGCTTCTGCTGATACCACGACGTCGAGTGCCCATAACTGTCCCCGCGTAGATGTTAGTGCGTATAGGCCAATAGCCAGACTCAGATCAAATACCAAGATCTCGTTAAACGTGTTAAGTATCCGCGAACACCGACCAGGGCCAGGCCCACCTCTCTCCTAGGTGGTCTGAACCTGTCCTGTCGCTCCGCCACAAAGTAACAGTCGGGGGCCGTTGGGAACCCAGGCCCACCTCTACCGGGATGGAGCCACCTGCCCCTTCAGCCCCCAACTCTGAACAGTACCACAGGTAATGTAACTGTGTAAAGTATATAGTATATGCCCGTGATCACCTCCCGAAGTGATCACGACCCAGTAGTATAGCATGGCAGACGGACAAGAGTGTAGGGCCACTGATGGAACACTAGCATCCTATACTAAGTAGTAGGATAGCAGCTAATGGTAACTACAGTAGTAGCAAGGACAGGCTATGCATCAGGATAGGAATAACGGAAAGCAGTAACATGCTACACTACTCTAATGCAAGCAGTATAGAGAAGAGTAGGCGATATCTGGTGATCAAAGGGGGGGCTTGCCTGGTTGCTCTGGCAAGAGAGAGGGGTCGACAACTCCGTAGTCGTATTGGGTAGCAGCGGCGTCGGTCTCGGTGTCTAGCGAGAGAAGAGGGGGAAGAAAAAATAAATATTTGAGCAAATAGATGCATAACGATGCATGACAAGACACGTATCGGTGCTAGAGGTGCCCTAAAGAGGTATGAGGTGATACCGGTGAAGGGGGGAAACATCCGGGAAAGTATCCCCGGTGTTTCGCGTTTTCGGGCAAAAGAGCCAGAGGGGGAAAGTTGCGAGTTTGATATGTTAGGGGTGCGTGGCGGACGAACAGGCTGCGTATCCGGATTCATCTCGTCGTTCTGAGCAACTTTTATGTAGAAAGTATTTTCATCCTAGTTACGGATTAAAAGATATGATTTTCTAAAGATTTTATTAATTTATGGAATTTAATTAATTCGAAAATGAATTAATGACATCAGCATGATGTCATGCTGACATCAGCAGTCAACAGAGTTGACTTGGTCAACCTGACCATTGGGTCCAGTGGGACCCACCTGTCATACATTGTCTATGTTAATTAGAGATTAGGCTAAACAAACTACTGTTTAATTAACTAATAGATTAGTTAGATTAATTACTAGGATTAATTAACTTAATTAATTTAGTTAATTAATTAGTTATTTAAGTTTATTTATTTATTATTATTTATTATTATTCTCTTTTTTTATTGGAAACGTTCTGTGGGGTGGGGCCCCTAGTGTCAGTGGCGTAGGGGCCGTAGTGGGTTACGGGCGCTACGGGCGAGACGGGCGTTGCGGCGCCCGACTGGGCGTTCGCCCAAATCACCGGGGCAAGGAGGGCCGGGGCAAGGCCGTGACCGTGGGCGTCCGACGGGGCGCGGCGTCGCCCGAACGGGCACGCCGGCGAGCAAAGGCCCGAGACGACGGCGGGCCGCGGGCGTTGGCTTGGCCGCGGCCGAAGGCGGAGGA
>NW_021273397.1:12758-18972 GCF_002162155.2 Triticum dicoccoides
CTCAGGTTCCAGCGTGCGTCGGGCGCATGCCGCCGCGGAAACGACAGGGAGCTTCTCCGGCAGCACCGAGTGGCTGTAGTGCTCTGGTTTGTGCTACAACAAGATCTCAGCATGAGTAGGGGTGCCCGTCTCATGATTGTACACCGATTGATGAACAGGGATGGAGGGTTTGTTGATTAACACGATAATAAAAATGATATTCCCAAATTTCCCCACGTGTTAATGCTCACCTAGCCTAGGTCGGCCATAACATGTTGTAAAGTTGTACACCGTTAAATCATTTACATCACCCTGTGCACCAATAAGGCCTGCTTCCGAATTTGAACTAAAACCACTTTTATTTTGGATAGGAGGGAGTAGAAGAATTCTTCACACTAGAACTGTAGTACTCCCTCCATTCCATAATGTAGAACGTTTTTTTGACACTATGGAGGGAGTAATTTGCAGGGGCATTGAGTCCAAAACTGGCCTTCATACATTTTTCTCTCATCTCAATACTAACCTGACCTTAGCCCATTAACGACTAGATTAGATCCACGCGGTACCGTTAAGCAATGCTCTGTTTTCTACTTTAGTTTATTCGAGCAACTTCTCACCCTCCTTCGCCCCACTGCTTGTCGTAAAAGAGCATCAGGTAAACGACACAACGGTGGTCACTTGGAATGGATCGTTGGATGAATGTACAGTGCAAATATGTGGGGCGATGTCGCTTGACTAGTGCTCCATGCATGTACGTATTTTGCTTGTGTACGGTTCGGGCCCCTGACGTGAATTTCTTGTTCATCCATCAGCAGAGGTGGATGGAGCATGCGTGGCTGCCTCGACAGATCAATCAACTGCCAATATAAACAACACAAGGAGGAAAGTTGTGTTAAGCTTTACAAATTAGCATAGATTTGACCTCAAGAACAGAGGAAGGAAGTTTCAGGAATGCTAACTTATTTGGTTCGCTTGCAAGCACCAACAAACTAACGGTCAGGCATACTGGTTTCCAATGTATAGGATGAATCAGATTAAAGTGCTGTAGGAATAAGTAGAAGCTTGACTAGGAGGGTACCTGCATCATTCGGTTACCTCTCCACCTCATCGCCCCCCTCGGAACTGCCACTGGAAAGCTTAAAATATTCTATATCATCTAGAAGCCTGATCTTGGTGCTCGGGTGTCCTGGAGAGACGCTGATGGCATTCGTCAAGACAGCCTCCGCGCCGGCAGCCCGTGTTTGCGATTCTTTATCCGCTCCCTCAAAGCAAATATCAACGTCGACTTGCCTGAGATTCGGCAGGTGCTCCATGCCTTCAATGGTCGAGGGGCCGTGACGCTCCACTCCACGCTCATGGATCTGCAGATGCAACTCTTGGAGTTTGGGCATCGCCCCTGCCATGAAGGTTAGGCATGGGGCGAAGCACGTGATTCTAAAACATTTGAGAAGCTGGAATGCCACCACACCATCACGGATGACAATCCTTGTTCCCGGGGATTTTGGTACCCACAACCACAGGTCCAGTAGATTAGGTAACCCTACGAGCAAATCAACGTCCTCCTTCATCAGCTTCTCAACAGCAATTCCCAACACGCACAGCTTTCGGTGTTGACCGGTCCAAACTGGAACCCTTGGAAACATCCAAGTTGCTGCAACATGGAGTTCCTCAGGATTGCTCTCAGTGTTGCTAGTGCTTGGAGAACCCAATTCAACAAAAGGAGGATGTAATATCTTACTACATGACCAAAGATGTCTCAGATTGCACCTGAGGAGTTTGGTCAGCGAACACCATAAAGTATTTGTAAGAAATCCATGTTGGCTGGCAGTATGTTCAACATCATCGAAACAAAAAGTAAGATGTCTGAGATTTGTAAGTTCACCGAGACCTGTTAAATTATCGACCGAGTTCATGTGCACATCAAAGTTCACCAGAGTACGTAGGGCCTTCATCCTACGAATACCATCAACTAGCCTTGTTCCAGTAGGAACATGTAGATGCAACAAGGAAGGCAAATCAACAATATCAGATGGTATGGCAGTAATAGCCGTATCCAATTTCAGTGTCTCCAAATGTTTCAGGTCCCCAAATAGGGTTGGCAGAATAAGGGTTGACATATGTTCCTTGGGGATGCTGATTCTCAAATATCTGAGTTGAAATAATTTATAGATTGGTGTGAGGTCAATCCTATCACCCATGTTAGCACCTTGACAATCCACATTAAGAACCCGGATGGACTTGAGTTCATACATAGACAACTTGAAACAAGACTTCCCAAAAAGAGCAAGAGACCGAATATGCGGCATGCTTAAGCTTGCATGTACTGTGCCTTCATTCTCTCCATAATCCAACTGAAGGGAGAGTCGGCGAACCTTGCTCCGCATTGTTGCGGTCGTGCCCTGTAGGTCATCTACCACACTAAGAAAGTTCTCTTCTTCCGACTTGATTCTGATTAGATCAAGAATCATATCATGAACTTTACAATTTATAACATGTCCATTGTACCCAATATTTGTAGGTTGGTTCATGCTCCTATTGACAAGCTCGTTAAAGCAGCTTCCAGCGACCTCATTTGCATCCTCACCATGTATTTTGCCGATGAAACCTTCAGCCACCCATTGCCTAACAAGATCATTCTTTCTAATAATGTAATCCTCTGGGTACATGCAGTGGCGGAGCCAGCTCAAACTTAGAGCCTGGGCAAGATATACGTGATGCCAAGTTAATTAGATTTTGCCCAAACAAACTGTAAGTAAACCATTTGTTTACTACTAGAGCTCCATGCACATGCACCATGGGAGCCCGGGCAGCAGCCCCGGCTCGCCGGGTGCTGTCTCCGCCACTGGGTACATGGCAGTATATAGCAAACAAGTTTTGAGACGATGAGGAAGATTGTTGTAGCTAAGGTTCAGTATCCATCTCATCCCCTCCAAAGTTGGATTTGATCTCATATTTGAGCTTAAAGAATTGCACACATGCTTCCATTGTGTCACTGATCTAGTTGGCTGACTCGCCAAACGACTAGCAATACTGACGACAGCAAGTGGGAGACCACCACATTTTTGTAGAATTTCATTCGAAATCTCTTCTAATGGTTGAAGATCAACCTGTCCAACTCTACTGAAAAATAATTTTCTTGAGTTTTGGTCATCAAGAGGACACATCTTGTAAATGAACTCATGCCGATAGTCGCAGGTTGCATTAGCTACTGGAGGGAGTAATTTGCAGGGGCATTGAGTCCAAAACTGGCCTTCATACATTTTTCTCTCATGTCCGTACTAACCTGACGTTAGCCCATTAAGCGATGCTCTGTTTTCCAGTTTAGTTTATTGGAGCCACTGCTCACCCTCCTTTCCCCCACTGCTGGTCCTAACAGAGCATCAGGTAAACGACACAACGGTGGTCACTTGGAATGGATCATTGGATGAATGTATAGTTCGAATATGTGGAGCGATGGAGCTTGACTAGTGCTCCTTGCATGTATGTTGCTTGTCTACGGTTTCGGACCCTAACGTGAATTTCTTGTTCATCCATCAGCAGAGGTGGATGGAGCATGCGTGGCTGCCTCGGCAGATCGATCAACTGCCAGTATAAACAACACGAGGAGGAAAGTTGCGTTAAGCTTTATCGATTAGCTCCCCGCAAAAAAAAAAGTTTTATCGATTAGCATAGATTTGACCTCAAGAATAGAGGAAGGAAGTTTCAGGAGTACTAACTAACTTCTGTGGTGCGCTTGCAAGCACCAACAAACTAACATTCAGGCATACTGGTTTCGAAGGAATAGTATCGGAATAAAGTGCTGTAGGAATAAGTAGAAGTTTGACTAGGAGGGTACCTGCATCATTCGGTTGCTGTGACGCCCCCGATTCAGTCGTACACTAATCATACACGCAAACGTGTACGATCAAGATTAGGGACTCATGGGAATATATCACAACACAACTCTACAAATAAAATAAGTCATACAAGCATCATATTACAAGTCAGGGGCCTCGAAGGCTCGAATACAAGAGCTCGATCATAGACGAGTCAGCGGAAGCAACAATATCTGAGTACAGACATAAGTTAAACAAGTTTGCCTTAAAAAGGGTAACACAAACTGGAATACAGATCGAAAGAGGCGCAGGCCTCCTGCCTGAGATCCTCCTAAACTACTCTTGGTCGTCGACAGCGGGCTGCACGTAGTAGTAGGCACCTCCCGAGTAGTAGTAGTCGTCATCAACGGTGGCGTCTGGCTCCAAAGTACTCGCAAGCAAGGAGCTACACTACATATGCATCAAATGGAATAAGGGTATCATATGTGGACTGAACTGCAGAATGCCAGAATAAGAGGGGGATAACTAATCCTGTCGAAGACTACGGTTCTGGCCACCTCCATCTTGCATCATGTAGGAGAGAGTAGATGGTAAGTTCACCAAGTAACATGAAGTAGCATCGTATAGCATAATCCTAACCGATGATCCTCCCTTCGTCGCCCTGTGAGAGAGCGATCACCGGTTGTATCTGGCACTTGGAAGGGTGTGTTTTATTAAGTATCCAGTTCTAGTTGTCATAAGGTCAAGGTACAACTCCAAGTCGTCCTGTTACCGAAGATCACGGCTATTCGAATAGATTAACTTCCCTGCAGGGGTGCACCACATAACCCAACACGCTCGATCCCATTTGGCCGGACACACTTTCCTGGGTCATGCCCGGCCTCGGAAGATCAACACGTCGCAGCCCTACCTAGGCACAACAGAGAGGTCAGCACGCCGGTCTAAATCCTATGGCGCAGGGGTCTGGGCCCATCGCCCATTGCACACCTGCACGTTGCGTACGCGGCCGGAAGCAGAACTAGCCCCCTTAATACAAGAGCGGGCTTACGGTCCAATCCGGCGCGCGCCACTCAGTCGCTGACGTCACGAAGGCTTCGGCTGATACCACGACGTCGAGTGCCCATAACTGTCCCCGCGTAGATGGTTAGTGCGTATGGGCCAATAGCCAGACTCAGATCAAATACCAAGATCTCGTTAAACGTGTTAAGTATCCGCAAACACCGACCAGGGCCAGGCCCACCTCTCTCCTAGGTGGTCTCAACCTGCCCTGTCGCTCCGCCACAAAGTAACTGTCGGGGGCCGTCGGGAACCCAGGCCCACCTCTACCAGGATGGAGCCACCTGCCCCTTCAGCCCCCAACTCTGAACAATACCATAGGTAACTGTGTAAAGTATATAGTATATGCCCGTGATCACCTCCCGAAGTGATCACGGCCCAGTAGTATAGCATGGCAGACGGACAAGAGTGTAGGGCCACTGATGGAACACTAGCATCCTATACTAAGCAGTAGGATAGCAGGTAATGGTAACTACAGTAGTAGCAAGGATAGGCTATGCATCAGGATAGGAATAACGGAAAGAAGTAACATGCTACACTACTCTAATGCAAGCAGTATAGAGAAGAGTAGGCGATATCTGGTGATCAAAGGGGGGCTTGCCTGGTTGCTCTGGCAAGAGAGAGGGGTCGACAACTCCGTAGTCGTACTGGGTAGCAGCGGCGTCGGTCTCGGTGTCTAGCGAGAGAAGAGGGGGAAGAAACAATAAATATTTGAGCAAATAGATGCATAACGATGCATGACAAAGACACGTATCGGTGCTAGAGGTGCCCTAAAGCGGTATGAGGTGATACCGGTGAAGGGGGGAAACATCCGGGAAAGTACCCCCGGTGTTTCATGTTTTCGGGCAAAGGAGCCGGAGGGGGAAAGTTGCGAGTTTGATATGTTAGGGGTGCGTGGTGGACGAATGGGCTGCGTATCCGGATTCGTCTCATCGTTCTGAGCAACTTTCATGTAGAAAGTATTTTCATCCTAGTTACGGATTAAAAGATATGATTTTCTAAAGATTTTATTAATTTCTGGAATTTAATTAATTAATTAATTAATTCGAAAATGAATTAATGACATCAGCATGATGCCATTCTGACATCAGCAGTCAACAGAGTTGACTTGGTCAACCTGACCAGTGGGTCCAGTGGGACCCACCTGTCATACATTGTCTATGTTAATTAGAGATTAGGCTAAACAAACTACTGTTTAATTAACTAACAGATTAGTTAGATTAATTACTAGGATTAATTAACTTAATTAATTTAGTTAATTAATTAATTATTTAAGTTTTTTTTATTAGTCTCTTTTTTTATTGGAAACGTTCTGTGGGGTGGGGCCCCGAGCGCTACGGGCGGGTCGGGCGTTGCGGCGCCCG
>NW_021273398.1:0-1271 GCF_002162155.2 Triticum dicoccoides
TCAATATTTGGAGTTACTTGACACCGCTGGTTGCCGATCACCGCCTGCTGCATGGTAAGAACTTGTAAGACATTGATATTTGCTTTACTGTGAGCGTTTTACCACCACATCCTAGTAGTTATAGGAACATTATTTTTGGGTTTTGTTTCTTGTTCTACTAATCTTGACAGGATCCAGAGTCAATTCATGGGCTTTGTCGATCGCGGGAGACGTGCCACCACCTTTGCAAATACCACAACCGTCACGAGAGGTGCACAAACATCCAAATGCACATGATCAGGTTAATGTATCCATACCACCATTTAATGGCCGTTTGAAACCTGCTTTATATATTGAATGGGAGTTCGACATAAAAAATATATTTGCTTCCCATAATTTCAATGAACATAAAAAGGTTAAGGTTGCGGTTGGTTCTTTCACTGGTTATGCTTTGGTTTGGTGGAGTGAATATTGTCGGTTACACCCTGATTATATACCTACTACTTGGGATGATTTGAAACTTGCCAGGCGACATACTTTCGTCCCTGCTTATTATACTCGTGACATGATTAAGAAGTTGCAACACTTAAAACAAGGTAGTGAAACTGTAACAAAATATTATGATGATTTACAAACTACCTTGTTGCATTCCTCTTTAGAAGAAAGTGAAGATGATTTTATGGATAGATTTTGGGGAGGATTAAACCGTGATATTCAAGAGATACTAATTCATGAAGAGTGTTATCCTATGGACCATTTGTTTCATCTTACTTGCAAAGCTGAACAGGAAATAAAACGACGTGTTGGCCACGAGGAGAACAAGCGCACGGTGCACATTCCAAGAGTTGATATCATTGTTCCTTCAACTACTAGGCATACTATGACAACCACATCCGTTGTTGTCAGGACTACATCACCTCCACCATGTGACACATCGCCCCCGAGAGTGGCTACATCATCTGAGTTGATCATAAGAGGTAATGACAAAGGTACTGATCTTCCATCTCTACATGAGAATGATGAATGCTTTGTCAATTTGAATGCACCATCTGATGAGCTACCCACTACTTTGATCACACCACCTATTTTAGAGGACTACGTTGATAATTTGACTTTGCCATGTGATCAAACAACTGAAATACCAACAATTTTGAGTGCACCCATTGAATTAACTATTGATGCAAAAGAACCAATGTTTAATCATTTTGATATGACCTCTAATCTTGGTGATGATTCTGTGTTGAATGACTTATTGCATGTTTGCTTATTTAAGCATGTTGTAGCATGTAAAT
>NW_021273399.1:0-3255 GCF_002162155.2 Triticum dicoccoides
AACTTAACTCCATTTTTTGTAGTTTTCTTTTATAAACTAAACTAGTGATAAAACAAGAAACAAAAAGATTCGATTGCAACATCTAAAGATATACCTTCAAGCGCTAACCTCCCCGGCAACGGCGCCAGAAAAGAGCTTGATGTCTACTACACAACCTTCTTCTTGTAGATATTGTTGGGCCTGCAAGTGGACAGGTTTTTAGGACAGTAGCAAATTTCCCTCAAGTGGACGACCTAAGGTTTATCAATCCGTGGGAGGCATAGGATGAAGATGGTCTCTCTCAAACAACCCTGCAACCAAATAACAAAGAGTCTCTTGTGTCCCCAACACACCCAATACAATGGTAAATTGTATAGGTGCACTAGTTCGGCGAAGAGATGGTGATACAAGTGCAACATATATAGTAGATATAGGTTTTTGTAATATGAAAATATAAACACATCAAGGTAACTAATGATAAAAGTGAGTGTAAACGGTATTGCAATGATAGGAAACAAGGCATAGGGTTCATACTTTCACTAGTGCAAGTTCTCTCAACAATAATAACATAGATAGATCATATAACAATCCCTCAACATGCAACAAAGAGTCACTCCAAAGCCTCTAATAGCAGAGAACAAACGAAGAGATTATGGTAGGGTACAAAACCACCTCAAAGTTATTCTTTCGGATTGATCTATTCAAGAGTTCATACTAGAATAACACCTTAAGACACAAATCAACCAAAACCCTAATATCACCTAGATATTCCATTGTCACCTCAAGTATCCGTCGGCATGATTATACGATATGCATCACACAATCTCAGATTCATCCAACCAACACAAAGTACTTCAAAGAGTGCCCCAAAGTTTCTACCGGAGAGTCAAGAAAACGTGTGCCAACCCCTATGCATATGTTCATGGGCGGAACCCGCAAGTTGGTCACCAAAACATACATCAAGTGGCAAGTCATATCCCATTGTCACCACAGATAAACACGACAAGACATACATCAAGTGTTCTCAAATCAAAGACTCAATCCGATAAGGTAACTTGACGAGGGAAACTCAATTCGTCACAAGAGAGTAGAGGGGGAGAAACATCATAAGATCCAACTATAATAACAAAGCTCGCGATACATCAAGATCGTGCCATAGAGAGAACACGAGAGAGAGAGATCAAACACATAGCTACTGGTACATACCCTCAGCCCCGATGGTGAACTACTCCCTCCCCATCATGGATAGCGCCGGGATGATGATGATGGCCACCGGTGATGGGTTCCCCCTACGGAAGGGTGCCGGAACGGGCTCCTGAGAGGTTTTTGGTGGCTACAGAGGCTTGAGGCAGCGAAACTCCTGATCTATCTTGATTCTCGATGTTTTTATGGTACGTAGGCTTATATAGGCGAAAGAAGTCGGTCGTGGGAGCCTCGAGGGGCCCACGAGACAGGGGGGCGCTCCCAGTGGGGGGGCGTGACCTCCTATCTCGTGGCTTCCTCGAGGATCTTCTGATGTGAACTCCAAGTCTCCCGGATCATATTCTTCCAAGAAATCATGCTGCCGAAGGTTTCATTCCGTTTGGACTCCGTTTGATATTCCTTTTCCCCGAAATACTGAAACAGGCAATAAAACAGCAATATGGGCTGGGCCTCCGGTTAATAGGTTAGTCCCAAAAGTAATATAAAAGTGTATAATAAAGCCCATAATCATTCAAAAAAGATTATAAAATAGCATGAATGCTTCATAAATTATAGATACGTTGGAGACGTATCAGGGACATTCCCAAAACGGCCTTCGTTACTCGTTATGGCCAATACGAGTACACCGTCATGTCCTTTGGTTTAACCAATGCCCCATCCACTTTCTCTCCGTTAATGAACTCGATATTCATGGAGTATTTGGATAAATTTTTCATGGTTTACCTCGATGATATACTCATCTACTCCAAGAATGAGGAAGAACATGCCGAGCATCTAAGGCTATTGTTGATGAAACTTCGAGAGCATTGCCTTTATGCCAAATTCCCTAAATGTGAATTTTGGTTGCTAGAAGTGACCTGTCTGGACAATGTAATCTCTGGTAAGGGTATTACTGTCAATCCTGAGCGAGTTCAAGCCGTTCTTCATTGTACTCCAGCTGAATCGGTCAAGCCAGTTTGGAGTTTCCTTGGCTTAGCGAGCTACTGTCGCGACTTTGTCGAGAACTTCTCCAAAGTTGCTAAACCTCTAACTAAACTCCTCAAGAAACATATAAAGTTCGACTAGACCCCGCAGTGCAAGCACATTTTTCAGGAACTAAAAATATGCCTGACATTTGCTCCTTTACTGGTACCACCAGATTTCTCCAAGGACTTCGTTATCTATTGTGACGCCTCACGACAAGGACTAGGTTGCATACTCATGCAAGATCGTCATGCAATTGCCTATGCTTCACGGCAATTGCAACCACATGAGGAAAATTATCCTACACATGATCTAGAGCTTGCAGCTGTAGTCCATGCACTCAAAACCTGGCAACATTACCTTCTCGGTAATCATTGTGAAATCTTCACCGATCACCAAAGTCTGAAATATATATTCACCCAACTATATTTGAATCTCAGGCAAATACGTTGGGTCAAGTTGATCACAAATTTAGACTTAGGGATAACTTACACCCCGGGAAAGCCAATGTAATGGCTGATGCACTAAGTCGTAAATCTTATTGTAACAACCTGATGTTACAGCAATGTCAACCACTTCTCCATGAGGAATTTCGGAAGCTTAACCTTCACATTGTTCCTCAAGGATTCCTTTCCACCTTGGTGGTGAAACCTACCCTTACGGATCAAATCATAGCTTCCCAGAAGTGAGATAAGGGTATAACCCGCATCCGGGAAAACATTGCTAGCGGGGTTGCTAAATGTTTCTCTATGGATGACCGAATTGTTGTGTTCTTTGAGAACCGTCTAGTGGTTCCCAAGAACCAGCATCTATGGCAGTTGATCCTTAAGGAGGCTCATGAATCTCTTATCACCATTCATCCCTGTAGTACTAAGATGTATCGGGACCTAAGCCAGAGGTTCTGGTGGACTAGCATGAAGAGAGAAATTGCTCTCTATAATGCTAGTTGCGATGTTTGTCATTGTGTTAAAGCAGAGCATCAACGGCCTGCTGGCACCTTTCAACCTTTAGCTATTCCTGAATGGAAATGGGATAAAATTGGTATGGATTTCATCACCGGTTTTCCCAGGACCAAGAGAGGGAATAACACTATCTTCGTCGTTATCGATC
>NW_021273400.1:0-587 GCF_002162155.2 Triticum dicoccoides
TTCAAACCTGAAGTTGGTTGGCAAATTCAGTAATGTCGAGGTATTCATAAGCTACGGATAAATTATTGAGTTTTTTGCAATCTACTTTTATATTACTTCGAGGAAGGTTTAATGGTTGTGCTATATTATTTAATAATTAAGAAGGGTATGAAAACTCATTTCACATCTCTTTTTTTCATTCAACTAACTTAGTTTCTACCGGTTTGTGTGTGTGTTTTCCTAGGGATAGATATATTGAAAAGGTGTATAATGCTTTAAAAGTTAAATTGATTGGTCCAAAAAACAGAATTTTTTTGTTGTTTTCGGGAAACCAAACCTTTTGAAATAGCAAACCATTATAAGATATAAATTAAATGAGACTAAACACAATATGAAAAAAAAATAGAAACATGCCAGAAATTTCGAAAGTAAAAAATGAATGTCAATCTGATGGACCATCACTCTATTAATAGACCTAAATAGATCGACCGCTTCCCCTTAGATCTTCATGATTGTACCTGAACAAACCATAACCCTTAATTTTCCACAACCGTATACTTAAACATGTCTCACGTGTCAGATCTATGACTGTATATCAAGAAATCATA
>NW_021273401.1:0-1201 GCF_002162155.2 Triticum dicoccoides
TAGAGGGAGCGTGCGATGCTTGATCATATCAACCTTGGAAACACTTCCAACATATATCGTCAGCTCACCTTTAGCTAGTCTCCGTTTATTCCGTAGCTTTTATTTCGAGTTACTAACACTTAGCAACCGAACCGGTATCCAATACCCTGGTGCTACTAGGAGTACTAGTAAAGTACACATTAACATAATGTATATCCAATATACTTCTATCGACCTTGCCAGCCTTCTCATCTACCAAGTATCTAGGGTAATGCTGCTCCAGTGGTTGTTCCCCTTATTACAGAAGCACTTAGTCTCGGGTTTGGGTTCAACCTTGGGTTTCTTCACTTGAGCAGCAACTGAATTGCCGTTTCATGAAGTATCCCTTTGTTCCCTTGCCCTTCTTGAAACTAGTGGTTTCACCAACCATCAACAATTGATGCTCCTTCTTGATTTCTACTTTCGCGGTGTCAAACATCACGAATGTTTCAAGGATCATCATATCTATCCCTGATATGTTATAGTTCATCACGAAGCTCTAGCAGCTTGGTGGCAATGACTTTGGGGAAACATCACTATCTCATCTGGAAGATCAACTCCCACTCGATTCAAGTGATTGTTGCACTCAGACAATCTGAGCACAAGCTCAACGATTGAGCTTTTCTCCCTTAGTTTGCAGGCTAAGAAAATCGTCGGAGGTCACATACCTCTTGACGTGGGCACGAGCCTGAAATCCCAATTTCAGCCCTCGAAACATCTCATATGTTCCGTGACGTTTCAAAAACGTCTTTAGTGCCTCAACTCTAAACCGTTTAACTGAACTATCACGTAGTTATCAAAACGTGTATGTCCGATGTTCGCAACATCCACAAACGACGTTTGGGGTTCAGCACACTGAGCAGTGCATTAAGGACATAAGCTTTCTACTGATCGCATAATCGCTACTATCAACTTTCAACTATAATTTTCTCTAGGAACATATCTAAACAGTAGAACTATAGCGCGAGCTACGACATAATTTGCAAAAGGTCTTTTGACTATGTTCAGGATAATTAAGTTCATCTTATGAACTCCCACTTAGATAGACATCCCTCTGGTCATCTAAGTGATCACATGATCCGAGTCAACTAGGCCGTGTCCGATCATCACGTGAGACGGACTAGTTAACGTCGGTGAACATCTTCATGTTGATCGTATCTACTATACGACTCATGCTCGACCT
>NW_021273402.1:0-957 GCF_002162155.2 Triticum dicoccoides
ACCCTCAAATGGTGGAATATTCAATTTCAGTTTAGGAATATGGGCATCATCTCGTACCTGAGGTGGTGGTGCAGGCCTACCATTACGAATATATACCTGAGGTCGACCTGCTGGTGGTGGTACAGGTGGCTGCACGTAGTGTTGATTTTGATCAACCTCATCCTCATAATCTCCCACATAATCATCCTCCTCCGCATCAGCAGCAGGAGCCACAGAAGTATCAACAGCAGCACCAACAGTTTGGCCAAACGCAAGAGGAACACGGCTTGCTCGGCGGAGGTCTGCTTCGCGACGTGGAGGTAGTCGTTGTTGTTGTTGTTGGAGAGGTGCGTTAGCTGCAGCGGGTGGTGGTGGTGGAAGACGCGCGAGCAATTCATTAAACTTGTTATCGAGCTTTGTTTCGAACGTCTTCTCAAAGCCAGTGATCTTCTCCATGGCCTCTTCAAAATTGTTCAACACATCTTGCACCTGTTCAGTCATCATTTGCTGAAACTTATCATGAAGCTCCTTGTTCGATAAATTCTCCCAGTCAATCTCGTCGGCTTGTGATCCTGGCATGGTTAGCAGTAATAGAAACACACAAGAATATGATCCTACAGACTATGAACAAGTGGTGGTGGTGGGTGTCACAAATCCGTCAAGCAAATCTCAAATTCTTACCAGTTCTTACCCAGCAGCAGGCGGTGATCGGCAACCGTTGTAGTCAAAAACTCTCAAAGCTTGGATAGAGCGATTACCAGGGAGAGTCAAACGCACGGCGTAGATGTATGTGGAGCTGGAAAGGCTTATAATATGGTAGCAAAAAGGGTCAGCAATAATCAATTCAGAGATGCAAAGTTGAATAAACGCTCAACGACGGTACTGTGCTGGTCCTAGGCTAGACTGTGCTAGAGACGCGAGCCTAGAACACTAACAAAATCACGGCGCGGCACGTAAACAAGGGAAAAGCACACTCTG
>NW_021273403.1:0-3479 GCF_002162155.2 Triticum dicoccoides
GGCCAGCCAATGCCAGCGCATCACCCTCAACGGCTCTGAAGTGACCCGCACTCTAGCTAGGCGAGCATGCCCAAACGCCGGCCCGAACTAGGTATCCACACACACTCCCTTGTGCACTGTTCCGACGATGTTTGGATATCCTTTCACTGCTCTCTTAGCTTACACGCCTATGCAACTCTAACCTTAACTCTTATTTCTTCTGGAGATATCATCTAAAACAAGCAAATCCATATTTTTAGCGAAGCATGACAGCGCTACGGGATCTGGTACACATGCTGCACACCCGTATAACCTTGTAAGTATATGTCCTCCGGTACAACATCAAGGTCGATTCCTCTTATTTGATCAACCATTCGCCGTGTCAAAAATGTAGAGGGGGATGCAAGGAGCACAAGGCCTGCACATCCAAGAAAGTGGTAACATGGACTTGTACATGGAACATCCCAAGCACAAGCAGAGCTGCAGTGAGCCTGTACAACAAGCTAGCATAAGTCCCTGCATTTCATTTAATTCGTACTGGCATTCATGTATGATTTGTGTGCAGTGGCTGATCCACGAATTCAAGTTACCAGGGGCGAACATTTAACTTAAAAAATATGAAGGCACTTGCACTCCAGAAATCAACATAACTTGAGAAATGTGAAGCTACATGCACTTTGAAAACCATCTAATGATCCAAAGTAGTTCAGATTATAAACCCTAAATGATGCAAGCACCAAAAAACACAAAATGCAACATGGTGTACAAGGACTACAAACATGGTATGTACCTGCTTGAATTATTCGTTCTCTGGCTGAAAATATCGAAGTGTAATTGCACGTATAACCAGTGTGCAAACTGCATATCAATATATCTATCCTGCACAAGTATGCCAATAGTTTCAAACAACAGATTAGAAAAGTATTTATGCTATGTTGTCATGATATGGGGACTTTCTGGTAGATGGTCTCGACGTTTCCTCAAGCTATGAAAATGCACTATAATTTTTTTATCATCAATGCCTGCAAATCTCTGTCTCTCTCAACATAGTAGATCATCATTAGACACTAAATCCTTCAATGAGCTTGCAAAATGCTTGCATTAGATCCCTCATTAGACACTATATGTTCATCACCAGGAGCATGTAAAATGTTTGCATCAAATCCTTCATTAGCAGTCTGTTCATTAGACACTTCAGGCTCAAGAACAACATGAGCTTGTATGTTTGCACCGGAAACTTGATTAGATACATCAGATTCAGTCAGTTCAGTACTGATTGGGGCAGTTATAAAATAAGTAGAAATTGGTTTCATTTTCTCATAGATTCCCTACATGCAAGCAGTTTTACAACACCGTCAGGTTTAACTATTGGCCAAAAATTGAAGAGTTGAATTAGATATAATCAGGGATTTGATGTACCTGCTCGTTGCGCATGCTACTCTTGCAAGCTGCGACTGTCCGTTTGCGCAAGCTCGATGCCATGCCCGTGCTGCCGCCGCTGCCTCCCATGCAGGCTACACCCAGGGTTGGATCTTCATCTTCTTATCCTTCGTTCGCTTGAAGCCCGGCGACCGCCCTCCAATGAGGGCGCGAGGAAGTGCGGTGTCGGTCTGTCCAGCGGCGGCTAGGTTAGGATCAAACCAGACAGGAGGCTTGAGCGAACGAATTGGGATTTTTCCTGTTGTCGATCGTTATGGGAGGTGCTCGTTTGGGCCGCGAGCCTGCTATAGGGCCTGCCTTATACTTATGTTATTGGCCCATCCAAATTGAAACATTTTTCTTCATTTTTTACATTGCCTGCTCGTGCGTTGGGACGAACAAAACTAGCATGGGCCAACCTGGACGACTCAAACTAGGTGCACACTTTCCAGCCACCTGAGGCAGCCGCCCATACCAGCCCCTATGGTGGTCTCGCCCCTTTTTGTGTGTATGATTTGATAGTGAAAATATTCCAGTGGAGCTT
Source organism: Triticum dicoccoides (assembly GCF_002162155.2). Classification (NCBI taxonomy): domain Eukaryota; kingdom Viridiplantae; phylum Streptophyta; class Magnoliopsida; order Poales; family Poaceae; genus Triticum; species Triticum dicoccoides. The sequence goes on from NW_021273403.1 coordinate 1,943, forward strand.
TTGATTTACCCACAGAATGGTTGAATTGCTTGTTTCTATGAACTGAGTTTGCCAATAATGTGAAGGATGCCAGTCTTTTCATCCTATTGTAGATTGCTTAGATCTCGATATGCCAAAAGTAATCGCATGAAATATACAGTAAAAGCCAGTGTGGTGTGTTTGGCTACAACTAGTCTGACTACACGTCCTCATATAACATATCAAGGACGCACCATCTTACCAGATTAACCATTCGACTTACCCATGCAGTGTGGGAAGAAAGAAGTATTGGGACTGCGTATCCAAGCAATTGATGCCATGGACTCCTTCGTACAACCTTGTAAGCGAAAAATAAGTTGCAGTGTGCCTGTACAAAGAACTAGCGTAAGTTCAGTTACCTGCTTCTCGGAATTTTAGTTAGCCACTTATTGCAAAATTGTTCAATTACGTTGCTTGGCTTAATTTAGTTTGCTACTGATTACATAATGGCACATCTTGTTAATCATATTGTAGACTGCGCCTATCTATGTGTTTGATACTTACTGTTAAGAATTACATGTTTGCCTTAACTTAAATATCTACTTGTTTGTTTAATGGCTTTGCTGCTGCAACAGCGGGTTACAATGATGTTAATAACTACTTTTCAGCATCCTATTGAAACTCTTTAATTCCTTGTTTGTTTAACTGGTTTGTTGTTATAACTCCCAGTTGAGATGTTTTGCTAACTTCAACTTTTCTGAATCCAATCGGAACATTAATGGCAAAACAGGTTAGCCCAAGATCAAAGAGCGAGGTCCCCATGGACGTTGCATCATCCCACAGCAGTGGCACCGGCCCAATTGTGCATTATGAATTGCCAACTACTGATGCTCTAGAGGCTAAACTAGTGGTAGAAAGAGATTCTACTTCTGCACTTAGAGATGAAGTTGACATGTTGAGGAAGCAAACAGCACAATCACAAGTAGTACTCAAGACAACCATTAAATATTTGGTGGATTCCAAAACGAAGCAAGCTGAGACTGACCAGATTGTTAAGGTCCTGAAGGAAAAAAGGAAATTAAATTCCTACTTGGTAAATCATAGGTGAAATGTTCTTTCCATAGTTGAATAACCTTTGTGTTGTCAGTTCATGTAATCAATCAAACCATTTGTTTTAGAGATCATGTAATAATTGTTTTTTTGTTTTTTTTTGTTTGTAATTTTATTTGAGCACAAGTCTGTATTAATTGATAAGACTCGGAGACATTTCATTTGGCTTGTTGTGCCAGACCTACAAATATGCCAATTAGGCTGAATGTGCATTCAGCAATAGTAGTATAGATGGACCATAAGTGGCACGCATCGGAAAGGGCCAAGATGCTGGCTAAAAAAAGGATGCTGTTGTAGCCAAAAAAAGTATAGCGGCCTGGCTTATGTATGTTAGTTGATATTATTGATCCATATACTCTATAAGTGTTTATATGTCTGTTAGTTCCGTACATTCTTGGTTGATTGACTCGGTATTTGAATCTTGATACATCGCTTGTGTGCATATCTAAATGGGAGTACACATTATGCT
>NW_021273404.1:0-1184 GCF_002162155.2 Triticum dicoccoides
GTCACGTCGCCGGTGGGTTTGACCCACTTTGACCACGGCAGGAACCCCCCCTGAGTCCCTGACAGGTGGGCCCAGCCCTGTAGCTAATTAGGATTAGCGCTAACCACTGTTAGTTAACCCCCTGACACTGACCAGTGGGCCCCAGCGCCACTAATTAGTAATTAGGATTAAACTAACTCTGTTTAACCCCCCTGTCACTGACGTGTGGGCCCCACACGTCAGGTTTGACTCCAGCCAGCCGCAGTTGACCACTGACGTCATGCTGACGTCATGCTGGCGCAATAATTATATTTCTGGATTTAATTTAAATCAGGAAATTCCAGAATATTATTTAAACTTCAAAAATTCATAACTTTTATTCTGTAACTCCAAATTGGACAAATTATACATGAAAAATGATCAGAAAAATCCAATCTATCCATCTGTACTATTTTCATGCATGATCAAACAAGTTAAATTGATGTTTCAAGAAGAACAAGGAAAAGCACTTTAAAAGGCCATATTTGAATTTGAAATTTGAATCCTTGATTCAAATTTGTTCAAACCCTTCTGGTTTTAGTTGCATTAGCCCAACACACTCATATTGCCATGTTTCATGCATGCATCATATTGTTGCACATTGTTTGGTGATGGTTGTGTATCGGTGTCCTTTGCGACAGGTTCTGCCTCCGAGGAGTACCGTGATTACCCTAACGAAGAACCGTATCAGTGCATCGACCCATCAGGCAAGCAACCAACCATTTGATCATATCGATACAATCCCATGTTCTCGCTCCTGCTCTCTTTTACTACATTAAGACAACGCGTTTCAAACTGCTGTGTGCTACGGTAGTTGAACCCATTTCCTCTGCATGACCTGTCATTGCCACAGTAACTAGATGAAACCCACTAGCATGTGTAGGAGTTGATTGAGCCATATGTATGTGTTGTTCCTACCTTGCTATGCCTGCTATGCTTAGAGTCGTGTCAGGTCTGGTTCATCTGGGTGATGGGCTAGAGTGAAATGATTATGTCGGTAATAAGAGTGGTGAGGTGAACACGATTTGGTAAAGGTATCGATGAGAGGCCATGTAGGAGTACATGGTGGGTTGTTTCATTGAAGCCGACCTTAAGCACTGAGATCTGTATGTGTGATTTAAGATACAGCTACTACCATGCATTGGGCCCTGAAATATGACCCCGCT
>NW_021273405.1:0-1601 GCF_002162155.2 Triticum dicoccoides
AACGTGAAGTGCAGGATCGACAAGCATTGGGGCGAACTAACTTTTCTGCAGGCCGACCTTCATCATGGACCCCACGTGCATCTTCTACTTCAACTGCACCAGCACCTCCATCCGGTGCCACCTCCAGCCGTGATACAAGAAAACAGGCACAACCACCATTATCTGCCAAGAGCGCACCTGCGGGTCCTGCACAGCGTTCTTCTTCTTCCATGGCATCAACAGGGCACACAAGTGATATTATTTGTCGTCGTTGTAAGGGAGGAGGTCATTATGCGAGGGAATGCAAATCTCCGCGTGTGATGATTGCTACCGCGGATGGTGGATATGAGTCCGCTAGTGACTATGATGAGGAGACATTGGCTCTTATTACACGTGAAGAACATGGTGGAGATGATTCTGATAATGAGACGCAATACATGGCTCCTGAAGACGCTGACAGGTATGAATGTTTAGTTGCTCAACGTGTTTTGAGTGTGCAGGTCACACACGCTGAGCAAAATCAAAGGCACAATTTGTTCCATACCAAGGGAGTTGTGAAGGAACGTTTTGTGCGCGTCATAATAGACGGAGGGAGCTGCAACAACTTGGCTAGCATGGAGATGGTGGAGAAGCTTTCTCTCACCACAAGACCACATCCACATCCTTACTACATCCAATGGTTCAACAACAGCGGCAAGGTTAAGGTAACACGTACTGTTCGTGTGCATTTTAGTATCTCTACATATGCTGATTATGTTGATTGTGATGTGGTACCTATGCAAGCATGTTCCTTATTACTTGGTAGACCATGGCAATTTGATAAAAACTCTGTACACCATGGTAGAAACAATCAATATACTCTTGTTCATAAGGATAAAAATATTACTTTGCTTCCTATGACTCCTGATTCCATTTTGAAAGATGATATTCATAGAGCTAATAAAGCAAAACAGGAGAAGAATATGAGTGAAAATCAGATTGTGGCAAAAGAATTTGAGCAACAAATGAAGCCTAATAATAAACCATCTAGTGTTGCTTCTGAAATTAAATTGAAAAGTGCATGTTTATTTGCCACCAAATCTGATATTGATGAGCTAGATTTCAGCAAATCTGTTTGCTATGCTTTTGTGTGCAAAGAGACATTATTTTCATTCGAGGAAGTGCCTTCCTCTTTGCCTCCTGCTGTCACTAACATTTTGCAGGAGTTCGCTGACGTTTTTCCACAAGACGTGCCACCGGGATTACCGCCTATTCGAGGGATTGAGCATCAGATTGACTTAATTCCCGGTGCTTCACTGCCAAACCGTGCACCATACCGTACCAATCTAGAGGAGACGAAGGAGATTATGCGTCAAGTACAAGAGCTTCTCGACAAAGGTTATATACGCGAATCCCTTAGTCCTTGTGCTGTTCCTATTATTCTAGTGCCGAAAAAGGATGGTACATCACGTATGTGTGTTGATTGTAGAGGCATTAATAATATTACTATTCGTTATCGTCATCCTATTCCTAGGCTAGATGATATGCTTGATGAATTGAGTGGCTCTACAATATTCTCCAAAGTTGATTTGCGTGGTGGCTACCATCAAATTCGTATGAAATTGGGAGATGAATGGAAAACA
>NW_021273406.1:0-1315 GCF_002162155.2 Triticum dicoccoides
CATTATTTCTTCCCCCTCTTCTCTCCGGTAGACTACGAGACCGACGCTGCTGCTGACCAGTTCGACTACGGAGTTGACGACCCCTCTCTCTTGCCAGAGCAACCAGGCAAGCCCCCCCCCTTGATCACCAGATATCGCCTATTCTCCTCTATACTGCTTGCATTAGAGTAGTGTAGCATGTTACTGCTTTCCGTTAATCCTATTCTGATGCATAGCCTGACATTGCTGCTACAGTCATTGATACCTTACCCGCAATCCTAAATGCTTAGTATAGTATGCTAGTTTATCATTATTGGCCCTACATTCTTGTCAGTCTGCCTTGCTATACTATTGGGCCGTGATCACTCGGGAGGTGATCACGGGCATATACTATATACTTTACACTGTTACATTACCTGTGATACTGTTCGGAGTTGGGGGCTGAAGGGGCAGGTGGCTCCATCCCGGTAGAGGTGGGCCTGGGTTCCCGACGGCCCCCGACTGTTACTTTGTGGCGGAGCGGCAGGGCAGGTTGAGACCACCTAGGAGACAGGTGGGCCTGGCCCTGTTCGGCGTTCGCGGATACTTAACACGCTTAACGAGATCTTGGTATTTGATCTGAGTCTGGCTACGAGCCTATACGCACTAACCATCTACATGGGAGTAGTTATGGGTATCCCGACGTCGTGGTATCAGCCGAAGCACTTCAGACGTCAGCGACGGAGCGGCGCGCGCCGGATTGGAACGTAAGCCTGCTCTTGTATTAAGGGGGCTAGTTCTGCTTTCGGCCGCGTACGCAACGTGCAGGTGTGCTATGGGCGATGGGCCCAGACCCCTGTGCGCTTAGGTTTAGACCGGCGTGCTGGCCTCTCTGTTTTGCCTAGGTGGGGCTGCGAGGTGTTGATCTTCCGAGGCCGGGCATGACCCAGGAAAGTGTGTCCGGCCAAATGGGATCAAGCGTGTTGGGTTATGTGGTGCACCCCTGCAGGGAAGTTAATCTATTCGAATAGCCGTGATCTTCGGTAACAGGACGACTTGGAGTTGTACCTTGACCTTATGACAACTAGAACCGGATACTTAATAAAACACACCCTTCCAAGTGCCAGATACAACCGGTGGTCGCTCTCTCTCAGGGATATGAGGAGGGGATCGCCGGGTAGGATTATGCTACTGGAGATGTTACTTGGAGATGTTACTTGGAGATGCTACTTGGAGATGCTACTTGGAGGACTTCAATCTACACTCTTTTACTTGATGCAAGACGGAGGCTGCCAGAAGCGTAGTCTTCGACAGGATTAGCTATCCCCCTCTTATTCTGGCATTCTGCAGTTCAGTC
>NW_021273407.1:0-1337 GCF_002162155.2 Triticum dicoccoides
ATCCACATCCTTACTACATCCAATGGTTCAACAACAGCGGCAAGGTTAAGGTAACACGTACTGTTCGTGTGCATTTTAGTATCTCTACATATGCTGATTATGTTGATTGTGATGTGGTACCTATGCAAGCATGTTCCTTATTACTTGGTAGACCATGGCAATTTGATAAAAATTCTGTACACCATGGTAGAAACAATCACTATACTCTTGTTCATAAGGATAAAAATATTACTTTGCTTCCTATGACTCCTGATTCCATTTTGAAAGATGATATTAATAGAGCTAATAAAGCAAAACAGGAGACGAATAAGAGTGAAAATCAGATTGTGGCAAAAGAATTTGAGCAACAAATGAAGCCTAATAATAAACCATCTAGTGTTGCTTCTGAAATTAAATTGAAAAGTGCATGTTTATTTGCCACCAAATCTGGTATTGATGAGCTAGATTTCAGCAAATCTGTTTGCTATGCTTTTGTGTGCAAAGAGGCATTATTTTCATTCGAGGACGTGCCTTCCTCTTTGCCTCCTGCTGTCACTAACATTTTGCAGGAGTTCGCTGACGTCTTTCCACAAAACGTGCCACCGGGATTACCGCCTATTCGAGGGATTGAGCATCAGATTGACTTAATTCCCGGTGCTTCACTGCCAAACCGTGCACCATACCGTACCAATCCAGAGGAGACGAAGGAGATTATGCATCAAGTACAAGAGCTTCTCGACAAAGGTTATATACGCGAATCCCTTAGTCCTTGTGCTGTTCCTATTATTCTAGTGCCGAAAAAGGATGGTACATCACGTATGTGTGTTGATTGTAGAGGCATTAATAATATTACTATTCGTTATCGTCATCCTATTCCTAGGCTAGATGATATGCTTGATGAATTGAGTGGCTCTACAATATTCTCCAAAGTTGATTTGCGTAGTGGCTACCAGCAAATTCGTATGAAATTGGGAGATGAATGGAAAACAACATTTAAAACTAAGTTTGGATTATATGAGTGGTTAGTCATGCCTTTTGGGTTAACTAATGCACCTAGTACTTTCATGAGATTAATGAACGAAGTTTTACGTGCTTTCATTGGACGATTTGTGGTAGTTTACTTTGATGACATATTGATTTATAGCAGATCTTTGGAAGAACATTTGGAACATTTACGTGCTGTTTTTATTGCTCTACGTGATGCACGTTTGTTTGGTAACCTTGGGAAGTGCACCTTTTGCACCGACCGAGTATCTTTTCTTGGCTATGTTGTTACTCCACAGGGAATTGAAGTTGATAAAGCCAAGATTGAAGCTATTGAGAGTTGGCCGCAGCCCAAAACGGTCACACAAGTGAGG
>NW_021273408.1:0-1917 GCF_002162155.2 Triticum dicoccoides
GGGGGGGCTGGCCCCACCTGTCATCGACCCAGGGGGGGTTACGCCGTGGTCAAGTGGTCAACCCCACCGGCGGCTTGACGCCGGCGAGGCCAGCCGCGGTGGCGAGCCTCGGGTTTTGCCCACAGGGCTCGGTTTGGCGCGCGGAGCACGGCTTCGGGATGCGGACGCTCGTCCGCATCCATCTGTGGTGGTGGCGCGGCCGGGGAGTGGCCGGAGTGGTGCCGGCGACGAGCTCGGCGGCGGCCGAAGCTCGGGTGCAAGTGGGGATGGGGCTGCGGTGCGTAAACGAGCGCGGCGAGGTTTCGCGGAGGCTCTACGCGATGCGGGGAGCGCGTTGGGCGCATGCCCGGGACCAAATGGCCACCGGAGCTACGCCGGCGTTGAGCTCAGGCGGCGGCGCGTTTCGGCCATAAAGGGGGCGACGGCTACGGCGATCAAATGAAGCGGGGAAGAGGGGGAAAGGGTGGAGGAGCTCACAGCGATCACGAAGAGGGGCTCGGCTTGCTCGGGAACGGCCGGAGTTCCACGAATTTGGGCGACGGCGACCGGCGGTCTGAGGTAGGGGATGAGCTCGGGGAGGATGTTCGGGGCTTCTGGAGGGGCGTGGCTCGGTGGAAGAGGAGGAGGGGGTCGAGGCGAAGCTCGGGGGCGTGTCGGAGAGGCTGCGGGATGGCTGCGGCCGGTAGCGGCGTCGGCGGCGACGAGCTCCGCTCGGTCGCGGGAGGGAGAGGGAGCAGAGGAGAGGATGGGGACGAGAGAGTGAGCGACGGGTTCCAGGAGGGGTGCGTGGCGTCGCTAGAGAGGCCGGGGGGGAAAGCAGGAGGTGGCCGGAAGCAGGAGGTGGCCGGGGCGCGTGGCCGCGCGCGCCGGGCGCGTGCCCGTCCTCCTGGCAGAGGAGGAAGGCGACAGGGGAGGCGCTGGTGGGCTGGGCCGGCCAGGGGGGGGGGGAGCTGGGCCGGCTCGTGGCGCCAGGTAAGCTGGGCTTCTCTCTTCTGTTTTGTTTTATATTTCTGTTTTCTATTTTGTTCTCTTTTCTATTTCTGTAGTTTTGTTTCTGATTTAGTTTATAGCCCAAATCATTTTAATAAATCCTGCAAATAATTGTGGCCATTAAAAGAATTATTACAGAGGCCCTTAACTATTTTCAGAATTGTTGGAGCATTTAAAAATATTAATAGTATTTAAATGCCCCAATTCAAATACAATATGATTTAATTCAAAAATCCAAAAATGACCTAAGGATATATTCATCATTTTTGGCAGAGGTTTCCACCTTAACCAGAAATCATGAACTTTTCTTAGGGCCTTTTGGGTTTATTGAAAAGATTTTAACTTACCCTAGTTGAGTTGATTTAATGCTAGGGTTTGAACATCCCCATTTCAATTTTAGGCAAAATTTAAACATGATGCAACACATGACTAGCTAGCTCAGAGCATTACCAGAAGCTAGGGATGTGACAGATATGATCAACATAGTGATGTTCACCATTGAAACTACTCCATCTCACGTGATGATCGGACATGGTTTAGTTGATTTGGATCACGTGATCACTTAGATGACTAGAGAGATGTCTATATAAGTGGGAGTTCTTAAGTAATATGATTAATTGAACTTAAATTTATCATGAACTTAGTCCTGGTAGTATTTTGCAGATCAATAGCTCGCGTTGTTGCTTTCATATGTTTATTTTGATATGTTCCTAGAGAAAATTGTGTTGAAAAATGTTAGTAGCAATGATGCGGATTGGATCCATGATCTGAGGTTTATCCTCATTGCTGCACAGAAGAATTATGTCCTTGATGCACCGCTAGGTGACAGACCTATTGCAGAAGCAGATGCAGACGTTATGAATGTTTAGCTAGCACAATATGATGACTACTTGATAGTTTAGTGCACCATGCTTAACGGCTTAGAAT
>NW_021273409.1:0-1214 GCF_002162155.2 Triticum dicoccoides
CTACTTTAGTTGGAGCGGAATCGATGAACAGGGTCCTTATGAAGGGTAAATAGAAGTTGACAAATCACGTTGTGGCTTTAACGTAGGTAAGAAAACGTTCTTGCTAGAACCCTAATTCAGCCACGTAAAACTTGCAACAACAATTAGAGGACGTCTAACTTGTTTTTGCAGCAAGTGGTTTGTGATATGATATGGCCAAAGTTGTGATGAATGATGAATGATCTATATGTGATGTATGAGATGTTCATGCTATTGTAATAGGATTCACGACTTGCATGTCGATGAGTATGACAACCGGCAGGAGCCATAGGAGTTGTCTTTATTCTTTTATATGACCTGCGTGTCATCAAGGAACGCCATGTAAATTACTTTACTTTATTGCTAAACGCGTTAGCCATAGTAGTAGAAGTAATAGTTGGCGAGCAACTTCATGGAGACACGATGATGGAGATCATGGTGTCAAGCCGGTGACAAGATGATCATGGAGCCCCAAGATGGAGATCAAAGGAGCTATGTGATAATGGCCATATCATGTCACGCTTATTATTTGATTGCATGTGATGTTTATCATGTTTTGCATCTTGTTTACTTAGAACGACGGTAGTAAATAAGATGATCCCTCACAATAATTTCAAGAAGTGTTCCCCCTAACTGTGCACCGTTGCGACAGTTCGCTGTTTCAAAACACCACGTGATGATCGGGTGTTTTATTCAGACGTTCACATACAACGGGTGTAAGATAGATTTACACATGCAAACACTTAGGTTGAATTGACGAGCCTAGCATGTACAGACATGGCCTCGGAACACAGAAGACCGAAAGGTCGAGCATGAGTCGTATAGTAGATACGATCAACATGAAGATGTTCACCGATGTTGACTAGTCCGTCTCACGTGATGATCGGACACGGTCTAGTTAACTCGGATCATGTAATACTTAGATGACTGGAGGGATGTCTAATCTAAGTGGGAGTTCATTAATAATTTGATTAGTTGAACTTAATTATCATGAACTTAGTCTAAATATTTTACAATATGTCTTGTAGATTAAATGGCCAACGTAGTCCTCAACTTCAACGCGTTCCTAGAGAAAACCAAGCTGAAAGACGATGGCAGCAACTATACGGACTGGGTCCGGAACCTGAGGATCATCCTCATAGCTGCCAAGAAAGATTATGTCCTACAAGCACCGCTTGGTGACGCACCCGTTCTCC
>NW_021273410.1:0-1249 GCF_002162155.2 Triticum dicoccoides
GGGTATTGAAGAGCTCTAACCTCAAGGCCCGATTTTCACGGTCCTTATCCTCGAGCATCTCAGCAGTGGTGCGAGTCCGTGAATCCTCCTGAGTGGGGTCAGCATAAATAGCCTGGAGATACCCTTGTGCTCCCGGAAGTGATCCTGGCATATACCAGAAATCAGAGTCCCGAAATAGACCAGATCTGACTCGCATAATGGTCATCATAGAGTAGGCGGCGTCCTGCACAGCCATCTCAATAGTAACCCCGAGTCCATAGGAGCAGTGAAGAGGCTCGGTGGATCCAGGATAAGATGGAAATATCCTGACAGTGCAGAGATACTGGCTTTGATTAAAGTCTCGGAATTGCTCTTCGACCGTGTACTCAGGATACCAGCGGTATCCAGCCTCAGTCATTACCCTGACGAACTTGGCAGTATGGCTGGGTACATCTAGGCATCGAGTCAGGCGAACCACTTGATTGGGGTCGCGAGTGGCCATCTGAAAGCACAATCATAATGCAAAGGCATTAGAATTTCTAGCAAATTTTCGGCAGCATAACAACTGTGAATGCTCAAGAAGGATTTTGAGACATTTGACAAAGGATTTCATACACACTCAACATCATCATATCAAAGTTCTGAATCCATTCTAACAACATAATGTGGTAGTAGAACTGAACTAGGCTTGTATCCATCAAACTTATAAGGTACTACTGATTGGTAACACGTGATCCTGATAGAGAGAATAGATCCTAATTCCTTAACCCCCGGTGGAAGAATGGACTGACTCAGATCAGAATGTCATGAGACAAAGGAGTAAAAATAGCCTTACGTTCCATCCCACAATCAATTCCCCTACATATAACTAAAGAATTTCTAGACTCAACATCGACCAGTTTGGCTTGGAGAACCTACAGGCAGTCCGGCTCTGATGCCAACGCTGTCAGGACCCCGACTCGATGTCACATCGATCTAGCCGGTAACACCTCATATCACTTTGCGGCCTCACGCACGGTATCCCCACGGGTGTCGCCTTACCTTTGCCCGGGACCGTTTGCGCCTTTTGGCTCACGTATATGATAGTGTCGCTAGCATCCATATGATAAAGAGCCCGGGCTGACATGACTAGTCGTAAATCCAAAGTGGCACAGACTTACAGGGACAGGCATCCATGACCCAGCTTCGAACGTGTCGGTCATCAGCAAGTGGGTCCGGGCTGTAGCACTGGGCTAGCAGGACTCCGGTAAACCGGGCTGTAGCGGGCTAA
>NW_021273411.1:0-1366 GCF_002162155.2 Triticum dicoccoides
GTTCTTCGTTAGGGTAATCACGGTACTCCTCGGAGGCAGAACCTGTCGCAAAGGACACCGATACACAACCATCACCAAACAATGTGCAACAAAATGATGCATGCATGAAACATGGCAATATGAGTGTGTTGGGCTAATGCAACTAAAACCAGAAGGGTTTGAACAAATTTGAACCAAAGATTCAAATTTCAAACTCAAACATGGCCTTTTTAAAGTGCTTTTCCTTGTTCTGCTTAAAACATCAATTTAACTTGTTTGATCATGCATGAAAATAGTACAGATGGATAGATTGGATTTTTCTGATCATTTTTCATATATAATTTGTCTAATTTGGAGTTACAGAATAAAAGTTATGAATTTTTGAAGTTTAAATAATATTCTGGAATTTCCTGATTTAAATTAAATCCAGAAATATATATATTGCGCCAGCATGACGTCAGCATGACGTCAGTGGTCAACTGCGGCTGGCTGAGGTCAAACCTGACGTGTGGGGTCCACACGTGAGTGACAGGGGGGTTTAACATGGTTAATTTAATCCTAATTAGGAATTAGTGGCGCTGGGGCCCACTGGTCAGTGTCAGGGGGTTAACTAACAGTGATTAGCACTAATCTGACCACCTGGCCGACGGGGCCCACGCGTCAGTGACCCTGGGGGGGTCAAACCCCAGGTCAAACAGGTCAAACCCACCGGCGACATGACGCCGGCGAGGCCCGAGACGGCGGCGCAATACGGAAACGCGCTACAGGGCACGGGCGAGGCCATGCTTGGGCTCGTTGGAGAGCCCTTGCTCCCGCGCATCGAACGGTGGTGGTGGCCGTGCCTGAGGTGGCCGGTACCGACGACGGCGAGCTCGTGAGCGGCGGCCGGAGTTCGGCCAACGGCGGGTTAGGCGATGCAGGGCGTTAGGGGAGGCGTTGGTGCGTGCTACGTGCTCCTGGTGAGGTGTGGAGCACGATGGTGTGCTCGGCTTCGAGCTACAACGGCTCCAGCCACGGCGGTGACGAGGCACGGCGGCGGCGAGCTTCGGAGCTCAAGGGGACGGCAGCTACAGGATGCTAGGGACGACGGGGCAAGGGGGAATCGGGTCAGCGGCTCACCGCGGAGCTGCAGGGATGGTTAGCAGGCTCGGGGACGTCCGGTAGCTCTCAAATCGACGGCGACGATCTCCGGTGGCCGAGGAGGGGAACGGCGACGTGGGCGGCGATGCAGGGCTTCCGGAGGCCCGTGGATCGGTGGGGAGGAAGAGGGGGTCGAGGCGGAGCCTCTGGGCTAGTCGGGGGAGCGAAGGAAGGGCGGTGGCTGCAGCTACGGCGAACGGCGTCGGCGGCTGCGCTCTGCTTCGGGAGAGGGGGCGAGGGAGGCGAA
>NW_021273411.1:3484-7684 GCF_002162155.2 Triticum dicoccoides
CTAGCGGTTATACTCTCACGAACAGGTAAGAAATGGGCTACTTTGGAAAGACGATCGACAACAACGAAAATAGCATTATTCCCTCTCTTGGTCCTGGGAAAACCGGTAATGAAATCCATACCAATTTTATCCCATTTCCATTCAGGAATAGCTAAGGGTTGAAGGGTGCCAGCAGGCCGTTGATGCTCTGCTTTTACACGACGACAGACGTCGCAATTAGCAATATACTGAGCAATTTCTCTCTTCATCCTAGTCCACCAGAACCTCTGGCGTAGGTCCTGATACATCTTAGTACTACCGGGATGAATAGTGAGAGGAGATTCATGAGCCTCCTTAAGGATCAACTGCCGTAGATGCTGGTTCTTGGGAACCACTAGACGGTTCTCAAAGTACACAACACCATGATCATTTGTGGAGAAACAACTAGCACCTCCGCTAGCAATGTTCTCTTTGATCTTAGATATTCCCTTATCTCGCTTTTGGGCAGCGATGATTTGATCCGTAAGAGTAGGTTTTGCTACCAAGGTGGAAAGAAAACCTTGAGGAACAATGTGAAGGTTAAGCTTCCAAAATTCCTCATGGAGAAGCGGTTGACTTTGTTGTAACATCAGGTTGTTACAATAAGATTTACGACTTAGCGCATCAGCCATGACGTTGGCTTTCCCTGGGGTGTAGGTTATTCCTAAGTCGAAGTCTGTGATCAACTCAACCCAACGTCTTTGCCTGAGATTCAGATCCGGTTGGGTGAAAATGTACTTCAGACTTTGGTGATCAGTGAATATTTCGCAACGGTTACCGAGGAGGTAATGTCGCCATGTTTTAAGTGCATAGACTACGGCTGCAAGCTCTAGATCATGAGTAGGATAATTCTCCTCATGTGGGTGCAATTGCCGTGAAGCGTAGGCAATTACGTGTCGATCTTGCATAAGGATGCAACCTAGTCCTTGTCGCGAGGCGTCGCAGTAGATAACAAAGTCCTTGGAGAAGTCTGGCGGTACCAGTACGGGAGCAGAGGTCAGGCGTCTTTTCAGTTCCTGAAAGCTGTGCTCACATTGTGGAGTCCATTCGAACTTCTTATCTTTCTTGAGGAGTTCGGTTAGGGGTTTAGCAACCTTGGAGAAGTTCTCGACAAAGCGACGACAATAGCTCGCTAAGCCCAGAAAACTCCGAACTTGCTTGACCGATTCAGGTGGAGTCCAATTAAGGACGGCTTGAACTCGCTCAGGGTTAACAGCAATACCTTTACCAGATATTACATGACCCAGATAGGTCACTTCTGACAACCAGAATTCACATTTAGAAAATTTGGCATAAAGGCGATGCTCTCGAAGTTTCTTCAACACTAGCCTTAGATGTTCGGCATGTTCCTCCTCGTTCTTGGAGTAGATGAGTATATCATCGAGGTAAACCACGACGAATTTATCCAAATACTCCATGAAGATTGAGTTCATTAACCGAGAAAAGGTGGCTGGAGCGTTGGTTAATCCGAAGGACATGACGGTGTACTCGTATTGGCCATAACGAGTAACAAAGGCCGTTTTAGGAATGTCCCCGTTTCTGATTTTGATTTGATGGTAGCCCAACCTCAAATCCATCTTGGAGAAGAATGAGGATCCAGCGAGCTGATCATACAGGTCGTTGATCCTGGGGAGCGGATATTTGTTCTTGATTGTGACCAAATTGACAGGTCGGTAATCTACAACCATCCGGTCCGTACCATCCTTCTTCTTGACGAATAGGACGGGGCAAGCCCACGGGGATGAGCTAGGTCGGATGAAACCCTTTTTCAAGGACTCATCGAGTTGTTTCTTAAGCTCGGCTAGCTCTAGTGGTGCCATCTTATAAGGTCTTCTAGCAATCGGAACGGTTCCTGGAATGAGGTCTATTACGAACTCAACATCCCTGTCAGGTGGAACACCTGGCAATTCCTCTGGAAAGACATCCGGGAAGTCACGGACTACCGGAACGTCCTCAAGGTCTGGCAAAGGGCTGGCGTTAAGAGAATATAATTGTCGCTTGGCTATTCGGGTTAAGACATTGACTATCTTGCCCGAAGGGTGAGTGAGTTGAACAGTCCTAGAGAAGCAATCAATTTGGGCATGATGAGCCGACATCCAGTCCATACCCAGAATGATATTAATATCTGAAGATTTAAGGGCTATCAAAGACGCGAGGAAAACAAGTCTGTCGACTTGGATTTCATTTCCATAACTTACCCTAGAGGTCTGCCATCTAGAACCAGGAGTAGAAATTTCCATAGTGGATGGCATGTCACAGAATGCGGTGTTATGCAAACGAGCATAGTTCTCGGATATAAATGAATGAGAGGCTCCTGTATCGAAAAGAACAGATGCCGGGTGGCAGTTAACAAGAAGCGTACCGAGAACGACGTTGGGATCCTCTTGAGCTTCTTCGGCAGAGATACAGTTGACATGGCCACGTGAGGCGGTGGCCGGTTTGGCGTGGAACACTTTCCCTGTCGGCTTGCCACGGCCAACAGCTTTAGCAGACTGGTTGGGGTTGGTCTGGGGACACTCACGCATATAGTGGCCAGATTCCCCACACTTGAAACAAGTCACGGAACTGGTACGTGGAGGAGCATTGTTGGTTGGACCCCCATAGGGCTTGGCCGGTGCAGACTGTTGAACAGGGCGAGGCGCCTGGAAAGATGGCCTCGGTGTGAACCTGGGTGGCAGGGCGGTGTTGGGTACCCACACGCGGCGCTTCTGAGGACCAGCACCGGATGAGGAACCCATGTCACGGCCATGCTTGCGTGTTGCGTCATAGTCAGTCTGACCAGTTTCAGCACTGATAGCTTTGTTAACAAGTTTCTGAAAAGATGTGCACTCATGCAGACGGAGGTCACGGCGAAGCTCAGGACTAAGGCCCTTACGGAACCTTGCTTGCTTCTTGGCGTCAGTAGACACTTCCTCAGTTGCATATCGTGCGAGGTTACCAAACTCCCTGCTGTAAGCATCCACAGAAAGTCGGCCTTGAGTGAAACTGCAAATTCCTCACGTTTACGGTCCATGAGACCCTCCGGAATGTGATGTTCACGGAAAGCCTCGCTGAATTCAGCCCAAGTAGTGACATGGCCCGCCGGGCGCATAGCTCCATAATTCTCCCACCATAGACTGGCGGGGCCTTCAAGATGATATGCAGCAAAGGTGACCTTGTCAGCCTCCGCTACCAGCGCGGAACGCAGTTTGTGAGAGATACTGCGAAGCCAGTCATCAGCGTCGAGAGGCTCGACGGAGTGGTGGAACGTGGGTGGATGTAATTTGATGAAATCACTGAGTGACACCACGTTAGTCCTCTGATGGTGTGCCGTGTTCTGTTCAATACGCTCCAACAAACGGTTGGTCTCCCGCTTGTTTCTCTCAGCTTCCATCATAACCTCGGCTAGGGAAGGAGGATGAGGCAGATTTGCATCCCTGACTTCACTGCCTTCGGCCTGCTCTTGAGGAGCAGGGTTAGTGCGCGTGTTGACCATCCTAGGTAAACAAGACAATGATTTAGTCAGGATGATAAAATTCCGACATAGGATACAAAATGTAAGGAATAACTCGGAATGCAAGATGATCATCCGTATGACATGGTAGATACAGAAACTGCTTCTTCATTCCATCGTCATACACACCATACATGGTTTAGTACAAGACCAAACAAAGTACTATTACAGTGAAAAGAGGATTACATCTCACCGGAGGCATCCCAAGCTCCTATACATTATTTTTCTACACCTCCGGAAAGAGTACAAACTAGGTCATATCCCACGAGTCACGCGGGACGATACACGACACAACTAGTGCGAACTAGTGATACTACCACTAACTCAGACCGATCCGTAGTAGTCCTCGTAGAAGTCACCTCCATAGCCTGGAAGCTCAACATGATCATCCGGAAACAGACGATCTCGCGGAGCTTGTGGACCATAGGGGCTAGGATGAGGTCTTGGACCAACAGACGGTGGCCTGCGGGGACCGCGAGGTGGGGTGATGCCTCCTACATCACGCCAACCCATCACGTCTGGCAGAGCAGATCTCACAGGATAGAGATCGCGCATATCTGAATATCCAGCTTGCACCGCCGGTGCAAACCGAGTCAATGTGGCCCAGTGGTCAGCACGGGTATTGAAGAGCTCTAACCTCAAGGCCCGATTTTCACGGTCCTTATCCTCGAGCATCTCAGCAGTGGTGC
>NW_021273412.1:0-936 GCF_002162155.2 Triticum dicoccoides
GTGGCTGCTACGGGCTTAAGTAAGAACCAATCTCACCTACGCATCAAAACCACAACGATAGTTTGTCAAATAGACTCCGTTTTAACCTTCGCAAGGACCGGGCGTAGCCATACTTGGTTCAACTAAAGTTGGAGAGACAGTCGCCCGCAAGCCATCTCTGTGCAAAGCACGTCGAGGGAACCGGTCTCGCGTAAGCGTACGCGTAAGGTTGGTCTGGGTCGTCTCGTCCAACAATACCGCCGAACCAAAGTATGACATGCTGGTAGGCAGTATGACTTGTATCGTCCACAACTCACTTGTGTTCTACTCGTGCATATAACATCAACATCAATAACCTAGGCTCGGATGCCACTGTTGGGTTTCGTAGTAATTTCAAAAATTTTCCTACGCGCACACAGGATCATGTGATGCATAGCAACGAGGGGGAGAGTATTGTCTACGTACCCTACGCAGACCGACTGCGGAAGCGATGACACGACATAGAGGAAGTAGTCGTACGTCTTCACGATCCAACCGATCAAGCACCGAAACTACGGCACCTCCGAGTTCGAGCACACGTTCAGCTCGATGACGATCCCCGGACTCCGATCCAGCAAAGTGTCGGGGAAGAGTTCCGTCAGCACGACGGTGTGGTGACGATCTTGATGAACTACAGCAGCAGGGCTTCGCCTAAACTCCGCTACAGTATTATCGAGGAATATGGTGGCAGGGGGCACCGCACACGGCTAAGGAATCGATCACGTGGATCAACTTGTGTCAACTTGTGTGTTTAGAGGTGCCCCTGCCTCCGTATATAAAGGAGCCAAGGGGGGAGGGGGCGCCGGCCAAGAGGGAGAGGCGCAGGAGGAGTCCTACTCCTACCGGGAGTAGGACTCCCCCCCCCCCAATCCTATTCCAACTAGGATTCCCAAGGGGGAAAGAGGGAGAGGGGTGGCC
>NW_021273413.1:0-741 GCF_002162155.2 Triticum dicoccoides
CAGTGGGCCCCCCTGTTAAACCCCCCTGTCACTGACGTGCGGACCCCACACGTCAGGTTTGACCTCAGCCAGCCGCAGTTGACCGCTAACGTCATGCTGACGTCATGCTGGCGCAATATATATATTTCTGGATTTAATTTAAATCAGGAAATTCCAGAATATTATTTAAACTTCAAAAATTCATAACTTTTATTCTGTAACTCCAAATTAGACAAATTATATATGAAAAATGATCAGAAAAATCCAATCTATCCATCTGTACTATTTTCATGCATGATCAAACAAGTTAAATTGATGTTTTAAGCAGAATAAGGAAAAGCACTTTAAAAGGCCATGTTTGAGTTTGAAATTTGAATCTTTGATTCAAATTTGTTCAAACCCTTCTGGTTTTAGTTGCATTAGCCCAACACACTCATATTGCCATGTTTCATGCACGCATCATATTGTTGCACATTGTTTGGTGATGGTTGTGTATCGGTGTCCTTTACGACAGGTTCTGCCTCCGAGGAGTACCGTGATTACCCTAACGAAGAACCGTATCAGTGCATCGAACCATCAGGCAAGCAACCAACCATTTGATCATATCGATACAATCCCATGTTCTCGCTCCTGCTCTCTTTTACTGCATTAAGACAACGCTTTTCAAACTGCTGTGTGCTACGGTAGTTGAACCCATTTCCTCTGCATGACCTGTCATTGCCACAGTAACTAGATGAAACCCACTAGCATGTGTAGGAGTTG
>NW_021273414.1:0-1660 GCF_002162155.2 Triticum dicoccoides
AAAACTGGACACACTTCGTGTACAAACTGGACAATCTCTTTCGGAGTATCAGGGTTTCGTACGAGAACTCGTCTGTTACACGGGCACTTCATTTTTTAAACTTATTTGAACTCCAGACATTTTTTTGTGTTCCTATGCACCATTCAAAGAGACGTCATCAATTTTCATCACTTTCTAACATCATTTGCTATTTTTCAGTCATTTACCGATTTGTTTAGAGAGCTAAATGACCGTGAAATTGAAAATCACTACAAATTAAACTCTGAAAATGTTGAAACTTGGCAAGGTATCATCATTCACCAACATAGCATGTGAAAAATAGTAGAGAGGGTTACGGCAAAAATTGGACGCACTTCGTGTACAAACTGGGCAAGTCTTTCGGAGTATCAGGGTTTCGGACGAGAACTCTTCTGGTACACGGGCACTTCATTTTTTTAACTTATTTGAACTCCAGTTATTTTTTGCGTTCCTGTGCACCATTCAAAGAGACGTCATCAATTTTCAACACTTTCTAACATCATTTGCTATTTTTCAGTCATTAACCGATTTGTTTAGAGAGCTAAATGACCGTGCAATTGAAAATCACTACAAATTGAACTCTGAAAATGTTGAAACTTGGCATGGTATCGTCATTGACCCACATAGCATGCGCCAAATAGTAGAGAGGGTTACGGCAAAAAATGGACGCACTTCATCTACAAACTGGAAAATCTCTTTTGGAGTATCAGGGTTTCGGACGAGAACTCATCTGTTACACGGGCACTTCATTTTTTAAACTTATTTGAACTCCAGACTTTTTTTGCATTCTGTATGCACCATTCAAAGCGACGTCATCAATTTTCATCACTTTCTAACATCATTTGCTATTTTCAGTCATTTTCCGATTTATTTAGAGAGCTAAATGACCGTGAAATTGAAAATCACTACAAAATGAACTCTGAACATGTTGAAACTTGGCATGGTAACATCATTTCACCCACATGGCATGTGCAAAATAGTAGAGAGGGTTACGGAAAAAAACTGGACGCACTTCGTGTACAAACTGGACAATCTCTTTCGGAGTATCATGGTTTCGGACGAGAACTCATCGGTTACACGGGCACTTCATTTTTTTAAACTTATTTGAACTCTAGACTTTTTTTGCGTTCCGTATGCACCATTCAAAGCGAGGTCATCAGTTTTCAACACGTTCTGACATGATTTGCTATTTTTCAGTCATTTACCTATTTGTTTCGAGAGCTAAATGTCCGTGAAATTGAAAATCACTACAAAATGAACTCTGAAAAGGTTGAAACTTGGCATGGTATCATTATTTCACCCACGTGGCATGTGAAAAAGAGTAGAGAGGGTTACGGCAAAAAGTGGACGCACTTCGCGTACAAACAGGGCAGTCTCTTTCGGAGTATCAGGGTTTCGGACGAGAACTCATCTGTTACACGGGCACTTCATTTTTTTAAACTTATTTGAACTCTAGACTTTTTTACCGTTCCGTATGCACCATTCAAAGCGATTTCATCAATTTTCAACACATTCTGACTTCATTTGCTATTTTTCAGTCATTTACCTATTTGTTTAGAGAGCTAAATGGCCGTGAAATTGAAAATCACTACAAAATGAACTCTGAAAAGGTTGAAACTTGGCATGGTATCATCATTTCACC
>NW_021273415.1:0-5637 GCF_002162155.2 Triticum dicoccoides
TATATATATATATGAGGGGGAGGGGGCGCCTAGACAATAGAACATCATTGTTAGCCGTGTGCGGCGCCCCCCTCCACAGTTTACACCCCCGGTCATATTCTCGCGGTGCTTAGGCGAGGCCCTGCGCAGATCACTTCACCATCACCGTCATCACGCCGTCGTGCTGACAGAACTCATCTACTACCTCGACACCTTGCTGGATCAAGAAGGGGAAGGACGTCACTGAGCTGAACGTGTGTAGAACTCGGAGGTGCCGTACGTTCGGTACTTTATCGGTCGGAGCTGAAGAAGTTCGACTACATCATCTGTGTTGTCAAACGCTTCCGCTTTAGGTCTACGACGGTACGTAGACACACTCTCCCCCTCGTTGTTATGCATCTCCATGCAAGGTTGTCAGAATCGTGATTTTGAATCGGATCGGAGCTCCGATGGTAGGATCGCAAATCGTAGGATCTTCACTATCAGGATCGTAGAAACGTAGATTCTATGAACTAAAATCGTAGAATCATAGGGGTTAGTTTGGATCGTAAAGTCGTAGAATCGTATAACAGAATCGCGATTCTGACAACCTTGTCTCCATGGATAGATCATTGCATGTGCGTAGAATTTTTTTCTTTTCCATGCTAGGTTTCCCAACAGTGGTTTCCGAGCCAGGTCTATGCGTAGATGATATGCATGAGTAGAACACAAAGAGTTGTGGGCGGTGATAGTCATACTGCTTACCATCAACGTCTTATTTTGATTCGGCGGTATTCTAGGATGAAGCGGCCCGGACCAACCTTACATGTCCATGCAGATGAGACCGGTTCCATTGATAGACATGCAACTATAGAACTTGTTGGAGACTTCATATCTCTCAACTCGGGTATTTGCGTGAAATATTAACTTCAACTCCTGGAACATCTCATATGGTCCATGACGTTCAAAACGTCTTTGAAGTCCCGATTCTAAGCCGTTAAGCATGGTGCACTAAACTATCAAGTAGTCATATTGAGCTAGCCAAACGTTCATAACGTCTGCATCTGCTCCTGCAATAGGTCTCTCACCTAGCGGTGCATCAAGGACATAATTTTTCTATGCAGCAATGAGGATAAACCTCATATCACGGATCCAATCCGCATCATTGCTACTAACATCTTTCAACATAGTTTTTCTCTAGGAACATATCAAAAACAAACATAGGGAAGCAACAACACGAGCTATTGATCTACAACATAGATATGCTAATACTACCAGGACTAAGTTCATGATAAATTAAAGTTCAATTAATCATATTACTTAAGAACTCCCACTTAGATAGACATCCCTCTAATCCTCTAAGTGATTACGTGATCCAAATCAACTAAACCATGTCCGATCATCACGTGAGATGGAGTAGTTTCATTGGTGAACATCACTATGTTGATCATATCTACTATATGATTCACGCTCGACCTTTCGGTCTCCGTGTTCCGAGGCCATATCTGTATATGCTTGGCTCGTCAAGTATAACCTGAGTATTCCGCGTGTGCAACTGTTTTGCACCCGTTGTATTTGAACGTAGAGCCTACCACACCCGATCATCACGTGGTGTCTCAGCACGAAGAACTTTCACAACGATGCATACTCAAGGATAACACTTCTTGATACATAGTGAGAGATCATCTTATAATGCTACCGTCAGTCAAAGCAACATAAGATGCATAAAAGATAAACATCACATGCAATCAATATAAGTGATATGATATGGCCATCATCATCTTGTGCTTGTGATCTCCATCTTCGAAGCACCATCGTGATCACCATTGTCACCGGCGCGACACCTTGATCTCCATCGTAGCATCGTTGTCGTCTCGCCAATCTTATGCTTCCACGACTATCGCTACCGCTTAGTGATAAAGTAAAGCATTACAGCGCGATTGCATTGCATACAATAAAGCGACAACCATATGGCTCCTGCCAGTTGCCTATAACTCGGTTACAAAACATGATCATCTCATACAATAAAATTTAGCATCATGTCTTAACCATATCACATCACAACATGCCCTACAAAAACAAGTTAGACGTCCTCTACTTTGTTGTTGCAAGTTTTACGTGGCTGCTACGGGCTTAAGCAAGAACCAGTCTTACCTACACATGAAAACCACAACGATAGTTTGTCAAGTTGGTGCTATTTTAACCTTCGCAAGGACCGGGCGTAGCCACACTCGGTTCAACTAAAGTTGGAGAAACAGTCACCCGCTAGCCACCTTTGTGCAAAGCACGTCGGGAGAACTGGTCTCGCGTAAGCGTACACGTAATGTCGGTCCGGGCCGCTTCATCCAACAATACCGCCGAACCAAAGTATGACATGCTGGTAAGCAGTATGACTTATATCACCCACAACTCACTTGTGTTCTACTCGTGCATATAACATCAACATATAAAACCTAGGCTCTGATACCACTGTTGGGGAACATAGTAATTTCAAATAATTTCCTACGCACACGCAAGATCATGGTGATGCATAGCAACGAGAGGGGAGAGTGTTGTCTACGTACCCTCGTAGACCGTTCGCGGAAGCGTTATATCAACGCGGTTGATGTAGTCGTACGTCTTCACGTCCGACCGATCCAAGTACCGAAAGCACGGCACCTCCGAGTTCTGCACACGTTCAGCTCGGTGACGTCCTCGCGTTCTTGATCCAGCAAGAGGGGCGAAGTAGTAGATGAGTTCTGGCAGCACGACGGCGTGGTGACGGTGTTGGTGAAGAACAATCTCCGCAGGGCTTCGCCTAAGCACTACGGAAACTATGACGGAGGATAAACTAGAGGAGACGGGATTGCCGGCACACGACTTGGTCTTTCTTGATCTGTCTTTGGTGCTAGCCCTGCCCCTCTATTTATATGTTGAGCCCTGGGGTCAAAACTTGGAGTAAAAGCCTCCACAAAGTCGGTTTCACCCGAAAGGCAAGAGTCCTTCTCGGACTCCAGGGCCAGACGCCAGGGATCCCGGCGTCTGGACCCAGACGCCAGGGACCCTGGCGTCTTGCCCCTGGACTCCGCAAAACTTCCTTTTGCGCTTTCCAAAAACCTTGTGGGCTTTCCCCTTTGGCCCAAATAAAGTGTTCTCGTACCCAAACATTTCGGGAAACATCCGGAACCCCTTCCGGTGATTTCCGGAACCCTTCCGGTGACCAAGCACTATTATCCCATATATCAAACTTTGTCTCCGGACCATTTCGGAGTTCCTCGTCATGTCCGTGATCTCATCCCGGACTCCGAACAACATTCGATCACCAACATACATAACTCACATAGTACTATATCGTCAACGAATGTTAAGCGTGCGGACCCTACGGGTTCGAGAACTATGTAGACATGACCGAGACACCTCTCTGGTCAATAACCAATAGTGGGACCTGGATGCCCATATTGGATCCTACATATTCTACGAAGATCTTTATCGGTCAGACCGCATAACAACATACGTTGTTCCCTTTGTCATCGGTATGTTACTTGCCCGATATTCGATCGTCGGTATCTCAATACCTAGTTCAATCTCATTACCGGCAAGTCTCTTTACTCGTTTCGTAATACATCATCTTGCAACTAACTCATTAGTTGCAATGCTTGCAAGGCTTATGTGATGTGCATTACCGAGAGGGCCCAGAGATACCTCTCCGACAATCGGAGTGACAAATCCTAATCTCGAAATACGCCAACCCAACATGTACCTTTGGAGACACCTGTAGAGCTCCTTTATAATCACCCAGTTACGTTGTGACGTTTGGTAGCACACAAAGTGTTCCTCCGGTAAACGGGAGTTGCATAATCTCATAGTCATAGGAACATGTATAAGTCATGAAGAAAGCAATAGCAACATACTAAACGATCGAGTGCTAAGCTAACGAAATGGGTCAAGTCAATCACATCATTATCCTAATGATGTGATCCCGTTAATCAAATAACAACTCTTTGTCTATGGTTAGGAAACATAACCATCTTTGATTAACGAGCTAGTCAAGTAGAGGCATACTAGTGACACTCTGTTTGTCTATGTATTCACACATGTATTATGTTTCCGGTTAATACAATTCTAGCATGAATAATAAACATTTATCATGAAATAAGGAAATAAATAATAACTTTATTATTGCCTCTAGGGCATATTTCCTTCAGTCGAGGGGCGTGCCGGCGCTAGTTCGGCCCCTGGGGGCGACCTAGCTCCCAGTCACGCCCCCAAGCGCCGGCCCCAGGATGCGGGAAATTTAAACTTGGTCGTTCCCGCTCTCAAAAGACGCCACAAATCCGGCAATCAGACGTAGTCTGGCGTTACAAAAAACAGAGCGCCGCACGCCGCAAGTTCGCGTGCACAATGATTCACTCGGCGGGGTCGGCTCCAGGCGTTGGCGGAGTCGGCGTGCGCGGGCTCGGCGGTGTCGGAGCTGCTTCGGTGCTGGGCTGTGTCGGCGCGGCTTCGGCGCTGCTGGGCGGTGATGTAGAGGCGTCGTTCGGGCTTGGCGTCCGTGTGGTCGTGGGCGCGGGAGCTTGCGTCGTCGGCGTCGTCGGCGTTGCCGTCTGCATCTGGTTCAGGATGAGGCCGCGCTCCGCCATGTACCACACCCTGAGCTGCTCGTCGTTGCTCTGGAGCATGTCCGCCCCGCCCATCAGAAAAGCCATGTCGGTGTTCCTCTTCTTCGCGGCGACGTTCGTCCGGAGCAGGTCGAGCTTGATGGCGCTGTTCTTCATCAGCGACGACCACCGCGCCTCGGTCTTCTCTTCACGTAGGACGGCCCGGGCCTGGGCGTCGGCGAGGCAATGCTCGATGGACTCCTGCACTCGCGCGGTTGCCGCGTCGGCGTTTTTCCCCTTCTTTACCAATTTGTGGCCGTCCGGCCGCCCCTCTGACGTGCCCGGAGTCGTCGCGTCCGACTTGTATGTCTCCTTGGCCTTGTCGAGGGCACGTAAGACTTCCGCCCACTTCTCGCACTTGTCAATGCGCTTGTAGACGTGAAGGTGCTTGAAGTCGGCATCTTGGTTGTCGCGCCGATACATGGTGAACATACGCAGCAGCTGCACGGAGGAACAAACAGTTGGCGGGCGGCAGGCGTAGACGACAAAGAGATGCGGGCGAACGGCGTGCGTACCTGATCCTCAACGCTGGTGCCGCCCTCCGGGCGAGCCGCGACCTCCTCGACGATTCCATGCCATTTGTTGTACGTCAACTGGATACGCCCCCAATGGTTCACCATCGCCTTGGAGCCGCGCTGCATGTAGACGCCTTTGAAGTACGGGTCGACGAGCTTCCGCTCGTCGAACTCGGCCTTGATGCGGTCCCAGTACGTCTTCAAGCTCTGGTTCGCGTCGGTGGTCGGGTCGAGGCAGACGACTTTCCATGCTTCGGCGAGGCATTCCTCCTCCTTGGACGTCCACTTGATGCGCGGTTCGCCTGACCTAGCCGCCCGCTTCTTCTTCTTCTGGCGCCCCTTCGTCGGAACAGGAGCCGGCTCCTCCTCCTCCTCCTCGGGTTCCTGCGCTTCGTGCGCGTCCTCGCCATAGACGTAGCCGAGCTCGGCCTCCATGTCGCCGCTGAGATCCACTACCTCGTCCTGGATGGCGAATCCGGGAGATGCGGCGGCCGCGGTCGATCCTGTCGCGATGATGTCGTCCATGT
>NW_021273416.1:0-559 GCF_002162155.2 Triticum dicoccoides
TACTAAGTTATTAAAATATTGAATAGCCGGTGTAACAGATGAGTTTTCGTACGGAACCCTGATACTTCCTAAGAGATTGTCCAGTTTGTACACGAAGTGCATCCAGTTTTTGCCGTAACCCTCTCTACTTTTTTGCACATGCTATGCGGGTGAAATGATGATACCTCGCCAAGTTTCAACCTTTTCAGAGTTCATTTTGTAGTGCTTCTCACTTTCACGGTGATTTTAGCTCTGAAAATAAATTAGTAAATGCATCAAAAATAGCAAATTATGTCAGAAAGGGTTGAAAGTTGATGACATGGATTTGAATTGTGCATCTGAACGCAAAAAAAGTACGGAGTTGTACTAATTATTAAAATATTGAATAGCAGGTGTAACAGATGAGTTTTCGTACGAAACCCTGATACTTCCTAAGAGATTGTCTAGTTTGTACATGAAGTGCATCCAGTTTTTGCCGTAACCCTCTCTACTTTTTTGCACATGCTATGCGGGTGAAATGATGATACCTTGCAAAGTTTCGACATTTTCAGAGTTCATTTTGTAGTGCTTTTCACTTTCA
>NW_021273417.1:0-2951 GCF_002162155.2 Triticum dicoccoides
CCATCAGAAGCCTCTGGCAAACTAAACGTACCAAGGTGTACGGATGCAATATCAAATAGACATTTGTAAGGAAAAAATGCTCAAATAAGAATAATAAGCTGATGCTATATATGATCTCCCATTGATGAATAATACGTTTAAGCGTATGTTTACAATGAATGCATTAAGCGGAGATAAATAGGATTATTGGACATATCCTATCCAGGGGCAGGCTACGTACGGATAGATAAAGCAGGTATAACGATCGTAAATAGATTTCACCTGGGTGTTTCCTTCTGTGCGCAAAGCCTGTTGCCTCCTTGGTTTCCTCTCCTATGTAAGTCCGACAATCCGGCTCTTCTGAAGAGGCTGCGCTAAAGCAATATCCTGGTGATCCTGTTGCGGGGTGTTCCACCCTCGCTTGACGGAGCTTGAGGTTGTCATCGCCCGATTGGTGGTTTGCCAGAGGAGGCCGCATTGTACTTCTGCCGCAAGGGCTGCAGTATGCTCTTCTGTACGAAGAGAGCGGTCCATATTTCCATTGACTGTTATGACCCCGCGCGGGCCTGGCATCTTGAGCTTGAGGTATGCATAGTGTGGTGGTGAAACTGCTCTTTGTCATATCATTGATAGGTACGAATCTAATTGAGAAATGGTGCAAATCTGATGGATTGAAAGCCATATAATTCTGGTATGTATTCGTTGCTCACTTCAATGTAACTAAACCTTTTCTTCAGTTCTATGAAAGCCATATAATTTGCATCTACCTTTTCTGGAACAGGTTACTAATTTGCCTTTTGTTCTGACACTATAGCTAATAGGATCCACCTTGAACTAAATACATTGTCAGATCTTATGGTCTTGAATTAATTATGTTCTAAACGCAACTGCTATATTTTAAACCATTGATCCAAAATGCATAGTGCATCTTTTTGGTTCTGTGAAAAACTTTTCTGGTTGACACTATAGCTAATAGGATCGATCTTGAATTAAATACATTGTCAGATATTATGGTCTTGAATTAGTTGTGTTCTTTTAAGCGCAACTGCTATAATTTAAACCATTGATCCAAAATGCATAGTGCATCTTTTTGGTTCTGTGGAAAGCTTTCAATAAGTGATGATGCAAAATGGAAGATCAACAAAATGGAAGATTGTGTTTCATAGATTTGATGGTGTGAAACTTACTAAATTTCCCTTTGGAACCCTTGCTGTATGGATATATCATAACAATCTGTTTTGTGTCAACCAGGGCGTTGCGGGGTGACAATATGGTACATTATGTCTCTCAACTCTTTCTGGGCGAGTTCCGAACGAAATATTTCATTGATACAGTGTGATGCCTATGGCTGTATGGAACTGGTATTTGTTCAGTTCATGCGATGGCTGTATGAAATGTGATGGCTGTAAAATTCAAATAATACCTATATTATTTTCAGTTCATGTGATGGCTGTATGAAATGTGATGGCTGTAAAATTCAAATAATACCTATATTACGTGAGCGTCTCCGGCCCCGATCCTGGATGCCTTCGGCGGTGGGTCCTGAAAGGGATAATAGGATCCTGGACGTGTCCGGCGACGGGTCCTGAAAGGGATCGGCACCGGATCCTGGACGTGTTCGGCGGCGGGTCCTCCATTGGACCAGCGCCGGATAAGTGGAGGCCGGCGGCTTTGATGTGCGAGTTACGCGCCTTTGATGTGCCAGACCGGCGGCGAAGGGATGGAGTAGGGGCGGCGAAGGGACGAAGGGCGGCGGAGGGCGAACGAGGGCAGAGTCGCGCGTGCGAGTGTTTCTCGCTCGAGGGCAGGAGACCTCGCTTGTACGTGTGGGCGATTGGTCTAGGATTTTTTTCGCTGGTTAATTTTCACCGATTTGTTTTCGCTAGTTTATTTTTGAAGATTTTTTTCGTTCGTTTGTCTTGGGTGCGACGGGAGGTTAGGCCTTCGAGTGCGTGGGGGCGGGTGGGGGACTCGGCAGGAGGTTTTTTTTTGGTTCTACGCGGCTCGGCATTAGGTGGGAGCAGGTACCAAAATAAACCATGATGGGTGGGACGAAAATAAACTTGGAACGGAGACTACCAACTGAGACATTAGGAGTACAGATTAGTTAGTTGCGGTGTTCTTACAAGAACCGTGGTGTAATGTAATATTGCTAAGAAGAAGCCGATCATAGTTTGTACCATGGTGCAATGAACTCGTTGTCGGTCCAGCAACTGTTTACAGGATCCCAAACTAGGAGCTGGTAGTGTTGCCGGTTGAGGACATGTGCGAGGCCGTTGTGGGTTATAAGGCCTTGTACAATGGTAGGTGCTTAGGGGAGGTGCCTAAAGAAATAAACCACGCTTTTTTTAAGCACCGGTGCTTATTTGTACAGGATAGACGCTTAACTAAGCATCTCTTCTGTAGAAATATGCACCGGTGCTTCAGAAAAATCCGGTTTATTTTTCTAAGCATCTCTCTAAGCACCTCCTATTGTACAAGGCCTAAGGAAGAGGCCATAATAGTCGAGCAGCACGCAGAAGCTCCTCGAGCAGTTTGTGTGGGAATCTGGGAACACAACAGGGGTTGGGCGGACGTTGTAGCATCCTGGAGGTATGATGTCCACGCGAAGTACGTCATGAGCAACATCAAGCATGACAGAGATAGGGTGCGATTGTGATGAGATGACTGAGCACAGGAGGTTCATTGTAGTGCATCACTTATGCAGCATTACGAACTTGTGCGATTTGGACCACCGATTGTGCACTACTTATGCAACATTACTAACTTGTGTGATTTCTAACTTATGTATCCACACTACTTGAGTTTTGGAGTTAAACTTGTGCAGCAACCAGTTCTTTTTTTCGATAAAGGGCGCTTTTATTATCTCAAAATGCAGCATCAAGCGATACAAAGCATTTAGAGTATCACCCGGCCTCTGCATAATTAGGATGCACACAGCCAAACATCAAAAATCTGACAAGAAAAAAAAA
>NW_021273418.1:0-2836 GCF_002162155.2 Triticum dicoccoides
CAGGGCGTCCTCGTCGGAGATGCCGCGCCGGGCTATCTCCTCGTACTCCGCGGGAGGCCGCGCTCCGGCTTGGGCTTGACGAGGACGAAGCGGCCTGTGGGTGGGGAGGCGTTGGCGCCGCCGATGCGGACGCCGGAGCTGCGCGTGCGGGCACTGACCGATGTGTCCTGGGGCTCCGGCTTGACGGGGCGGAGGCAGGGCGAGCCGCCGGACGACGAGGAGGACCCCCCGGTCTCCATGCGCCTCGGGGTCCAGGAACTTCCCTGGCGGCGTGAGAAGGACGGGGGATCGGGATACTCGAGGGGTGGCGTGTTGCCGCCCTCGATGTACTCGAGGACGGCCTCCAACGTGCGCCCGGACACGCCCCACCATCGGCGCCGGCCGTTGGAGTTGAGCCTACCGGAGGGCTCGACGCCGTTGGTGGCCTCGAGCTGCTCGGCGTGACGGCGGCGGAAGTAGGACTCCCAGAGCGGGTTGTCGGAGACGTACCATGGCCCCTCCCTCGCCGCCCGCGGTAGGGACGCGCGGATGCGTGCGATCTCCGCACGCCGCGCCGCCCCGGTGGGTGGTGGTGGCACCGGCACGCTGCCGGCGCTGATCCTCCACGCGCCGGGCACCCGCATGTCCGGCGGGACCGGGTACCCGGCCTTGTAAAGGAGGTGAGCCTCGTCTTCGTGGAGATGGCGGTGGCCGAAGCCGTTCGCCGCCGCGCCGTCACCAGGGAAGCGCTCGGCCATGGGTGGAGACGGCGAGAGAGAGAAGAGGGAGAAACGACGGCGAAAGAGAAGAGAGGGAGGAACGACGACGGCGAGAGAGTGTGGTCGCCGAGCACGCTGGTGCGCGTCTTATATAGGCCGAGACGCCGCCCGTACGCGTGGCCGCCGTGTTACGCATGGCGGGCGAGGGAGGGCGAGGGACGCGCGTCGTCCGGCCTTCACTGTGCCGCCCGTGAGGCATCAATGGCGCAGGCTGACCGGCGCGGCAGCGCGGCAGCTTTGGCATTGATTCTCCGCGGGAAACAAGGCGATGAGGACGACGAAGGGGCGAGAAGAGAGCCGTGTCGCTGACGCGTCGGGCCCGCGGCTTTTTCGCGCCAAAAAAGTTCGCCCGGCGCCCCCGGGCGCCCCCCAGCGTGCCGGGTTCGGCCTGGGGTCCGCCGGCGCTGTTTTCGGCCCAGGCTGGACGAAAATCGGGCTCCTGGGGGCGCGACTGGGCCGATTTTTCGGCGTCGGTGCAAGAAAAACGTCTGGGAAGGTCTTTCTGGGGGCGCGGCTGGAGATGCCCTTATGTTGCATGGTAGGGAGCTCCACATCCAGCTATATATAACCGCCGCGTCCAATTCTGACTCCAAATCGGTCCATGTAACAATTCATGAATTCAGTTGGAAAGGATCCTTGTACTGGCAACTCGCTGGCCGCAAGAGAGAAAATGTGTTTTGTTTTTCTTTCTTTTTTCCCATTTGATCCAAGAAAAATGGATCGGGTTCTATTATCAAGAGCTAACGGAGCAAAAACAAAGAAAATAGCAAGACCATGAATGAGTGAACAAGCTACAGCGGTGCCGTGATCTAGCGCAGGTGGCCAAGAGAAGTAACCCGGCCAAGTACGAATGTGAGCATGTCCTCGTCAAATGCTTGCACATGTGCCTTACAGACGTCTCTAAGATGAAATTCCATGTTCGCACTTACAACTGGAGACTAGAGATTATCTATTCGTCCGCGTGTTTTTACAGCCGCTGAGCAGCGAACCAACCTGGTGTGAACCACACAAATTCGTTAGAAAGTTCAACCAAGAGCAATTAATGAAATGAAGATTCTAGAGCCATCTTATTATTGTCTTGTTGGCCGTATATATAAAAACAGCCGCGCACATATGATTCCATTCCATTGACCGATGGCATATTGGAAGATTCACACTGTCCTACCAGACATGCAGACACGATCATGTCACATTATTGAACGGAGAAAACAGACCGTAATAATAATAACTAGTAGCAAGAGTAGCATGCATGTATAGAGTTACGGACCACCCTAGCAAATGTGCAGCTGAACATACTTTTGGCGTCGTGGTTAAGGATGTGTTTGGCCATGCATGGATTATCATACTACCTTCCTAATGTATGTTCCTAAATGTTAGTCTTTTTAGACATTTTAAATGGACTACAACATACGGATGTATGTACGTAGACATATTTTTATCGAAAAAGGGTTTCCCTCGCTTTGTATTCGAAAGCAACCAGCCAACATAGTATACATCTCGACGCTGGGGCGAGCAGCACAACAAGCCCAAAGACAAAAAGAAGAAACATAATGCCAACAACGGCAGCTCGACAAAGCGCGGAAGGCCCGCCACCGCTGCGCCCTCCGGAAACACCCCACCACAGCCCGAGGCTCCGAGTGCTGCATACCAAGCAGCACCTCCAAGAAGGTATGCGACGCCGACGACGCTGCTGCTCGGACAAGTCCTAGGGTTTCCCCCGGTATGCGGAGGAAAGTAGGGGATGGCTACCAACGACGCCCTTCAAGAAGGAATGGTGGCACCCGCCGGTGTCACCGCATCGGCGCCGGACGAACCGGCAAGGATTTCTCCCTCACACCAAACACCACCGCCCATACGGAGCCAACCAACCAAACAACCACCCAATGCGCCACCGCGGTTGCGCCGCCGCCCACGCCGTCTCACTACGAGCACCACCACGAGGCCGAGAAAACCGGAGAGAAGAGCCATGTGACGAGAGCAGCAGCACCAAGGCCGAGCGGAAGGGAACCACCTCCACCGCCGTCGTGCAAGGAGCCGTGCCTCCGGCATTGTCGCGGTAGCCGACCGGACACGGCAGC
>NW_021273419.1:0-1065 GCF_002162155.2 Triticum dicoccoides
GTTTGGTAGTACCCAAATTGTTCCTCCGGGAAACGGGAGTTGCATAATCTCATAGTCATAGGAACATGTATAAGTCATGAAGAAAGCAATAGCAACATACTAAACGATCGGGTGCTAAGCTAATGGAATGGGTCATGTCAATCAGATCATTCTGCTAATGATGTGACCTCGTTAATCAAATAACAACTCATTGTTCATGGTTAGGAAACATAACCATCTTTGATTAACGAGCTAGTCAAGTAGAGGCATACTAGTGACACTTTGTTTGTCTATGTATTCACACATGTATTATGTTTCCGGTAAATACAATTCTAGCATGAATAATAAACATTTATCATGATTATAAGGAAATAAATAATAACTTTATTATTGCCTCTAGGGCATATTTCCTTCAGTCTCCCACTTGCACTAGAGTCAATAATCTAGATTACGCTGTAATGATTCTAACACCCATGGAGCCTTGGTGCTGATCATGTTTTGCTCGTGGAAGAGGCTTAGTCAACGGGTCTGCAACATTCAGATCCATATGTATCTTGCAAATCTCTATGTCTCCCACCTGGACTAGATCCCGGATGGAGTTGAAGCGTCTCTTGATGTGTTTGGTCCTTTTGTGAAATCTGGATTTCTTTGCCAAGGCAAGTGCACCAGTATTGTCACAAAAGATTTTCATTGGACCCGATGCACTAGGTATGACACCTAGATCGGATATGAACTCCTTCATCCAGACTCCTTCATTTGCTGCTTCCGAAGCAGCTATGTATTCCGCTTCACATGTAGATCCCGCTACGACGCTTTGTTTAGAACTGCACCAACTGACAGCTCCACCGTTTAATGTAAACACGTATCCGGTTTGCGATTTAGAATCGTCCGGATCAGTGTCAAATCTTGCATCAACGTAACCTTTTACGATGAGCTCTTTGTCACCTCCATATACGAGAAACATATCCTTAGTCCTTTTCAGGTATTTCAGGATGTTCTTGACCGCTGTCCAGTGATCCACTCCTGTATTACTTTGGTACCTCCCTGCTAAACTTATAGCAAGGCACACATTAGGTCTGGTACACA
>NW_021273420.1:0-1977 GCF_002162155.2 Triticum dicoccoides
GGGGGCTCACCGCGGAGCTGCAGGGATGGTTAGCGGGCTCGGGGACGCGCTGGTGACGGTGAATTCGACGGCGACGACGGTCGGAGCCCGAAGAGGGGAACGGCGACGTGGCGGCGATGCAGGGCTTCCGGGGACCCGTGGAGCGGTGGGGAGGAAGAGGGAGTCGAGGCGGAGCTTCTGAGCTAGTCGGGGGAGCGAGGGGTGGCCGGAGACGATGGCTATGGCGAACGGCGGCGACGGTGGTGTTCGGCCGTGAGAGAGAGAGAGCGAGGGAGAGGAGAGGAGAGCCGGGGGAGAGTGAGAGAGAGCAGGGGGAGAGGCGTGGCGTCGTCCAGGGCGTCGAGCGAGGAGGGGAGGGCAGGCAAGCAGGCGAGCAGGTGGCGTGGCGCAGTGGCGCGCGCGCGCGCCGGCCACACTCCCCTCCCTCTGTCGGGACGAAGACGACAGAGGAGGGAGGTGGGCTGGGCCGGCTGCTGGCTGGGCCGCACAGGGAGGAGCCCAGGTAAGCTTCTCCCTTTATATATTTTTCTGTTTTCTGTTTTTCTAATACTTCTGCAACTTTGTTGAATTAAATAAAATACCTAGGCTAGTTCAAAAATCACCAAACTATTCCTGGCCCATAGTTGGATTATTTCCAACATGAAACATTTTAGTTTGGAGATATTTGAGCATTTAAATATTTTATATTATTTTAAATGCCCAAATTCAAATATTTATGATTTAATTCAAAAACCCTAGGATGGCCTAGGAAAATGTGTACCATTTTTGGCAGAGGTTCTGAACCAAGACAAAAATGATGGGCATTTTAGAAGGGCATTTCAGGTTCATTGAAAAATTATTTTAGTAACCCTAGTTGGTTTCAGAGGGGACTGGGGGTTCTGTCATCCCCATTTCAAGTTTCTGATGAAAGAGTAAACATGATGCAACACTCTAATGCATGACTAGCTAGGTTTATGCTATACTACGTGGTCCTTCACAAGCTCAGGGTCACCACCTGGGTCTTAAGCCTACTCGTTGATGTCAACGTCTACATAGAACCCATCAGAAGGGGTTGCAGCGTCTTCTGTAAAAATGTAGATTATAGCAACATGAGTACAAAGGTACTCAGCAAGACTTACATCAGATCCTACATACATGCATAGTATCAAGAAGGGTTGGTGGAGTTATTGCAGCAAGCCAGCTTTGACTCTTGGCTAGGCTATCCTACGATACTCCAACTTGAAATGGTTTTGCGTACACGAGTCCACTACTCACCAATTCAATACACTACCGAGGATCCGCCTCCGTCTTCCTACGGAAGAGCCATCCTCGGCACTCACACTTATCTTGAGGCTTTTAACAGTTTCCATTTACTTGTCTATGAACTTTATAGGCAACCAAGTAGTCCTTTACCGCGGACGCGGCTATTCGAATAGATCATGTTAACCCTGCAGGGGGTACTTCTTCATACATGCTCTCACCACTTACCGTCGTTTACACGACATGTACTCGGCAACCTTCAAGCGGAAGCCCAACGTGGGTGTCGGCCACGACCTACCTAATCACCTAAGCCTCCAGTCCAGGTTTATCGCCTATTCAGGTTCCATCCGCAGGGAGTCCGGCCGAGGTTTCCCATACGGCCCCGAACGATGTGAACAGGGTTCCCAAGATACCTAACGGGTATTCGGTACACCCGGCCACGTACCTACCGCATCACAGCCCACCCCTACGGTCAGCGCTGTCCACGGCCTCCAGTAGGCTACAAACACCAGAAACTACTTGCAACTCCTGGACGGAGAACTAGGGTGAATAAGAAGTCGAGAGGGTCCATTGGTTTCGGGCCCAATGCATGGTAGTAGCTGATTCTTAAATCACACATACAGATCTCAGTGCTTAAGGTCGGCTTCAATGAAACAACCCACCATGTACTCCTACATGGCCTCTCATCGATACCTTTACCAAATCGTGTTCACCACACCACTCTCATTACCGACATAA
>NW_021273421.1:0-1737 GCF_002162155.2 Triticum dicoccoides
TGAATAATAATTTTAGTGATTTGCTATAGTAGAGTATGATAAGGTTTTGGCAATGGTTCATACTAACTTATCTCACGAGTCCTTGTTGAGTTTTGTGTGGATGAAGCTTTTGAGATTTAGGGAGACCGTGATATGAGAGGAATTAAGGAGACACAAAATCTCAAGCTTGGGGATGCCCAAGGCATCCCAAGATAATATTTCAATAAGTCTCAAGCTTCTAAGCTTGGGGATGCCCCGGTTGGCATCCCACCTTTCTTCTTCAACAACTATCGGTTAGTTTCGGTTGATCCTAAGTTTTTGCTTCTTCACATGATGTTTGCTATTCTTAGAATGTCATTTTCTTTTGCTTTGCTTGCTGTTTGAATAAAATACCCAGATCTGAAATTCTTTAATGTTAGAGAGTCTTCATATAGTTGCATAATTATTCGACTACTCATTGATTTTCACTTATATCTTTCGGAGTAGTTTGTCATTTGCTCTAGTGCTTCACTTATATATTTTTAGAGCACGGTGGTGGTTTTATTTTGTAAAAATAGATGAAATCTCATGCTTCACTTATATTTTGAGAGTCTTTATAACAGCATGGTAATTTGCTTTGGTTATGAAACTAGTCCTAATATGATGGGCATCCAAGATGGATATAATAAAAACTTTCATATAAAGTGCATTGAATACTAAGAGAAGTTTGATACTTGATGATTGTTTTGAGATATGGAGATAGTGATATCAAAGTTGTGCTAGTTGGGTAGTTGTGAATTCGAGGAATACTTGTGTTGAAGTTTGCAAGCCCCGTAGCATGCACGTATGGTAAATGTTGTGTAACAAATTTGAAACATGAGGTGTTATTTGATTGTCTTCCTTATGAGTGGCGGTCGGGGACGAGCGATGGTCTTTTCCTACCAACCTATCCCCCTAGGAGCATGCGTGTAGTGCTTGGTTTTTGATGACTTGTAGATTTTTGCAATAAGTATGTGAGTTCTTTATGACTAATGTTGAGCCCATGGATTATACGCACTCTCACCCTTCCATCATTGCTAGCCTCTTCGGTACCGTGCATTGCCCTTTCTCACATTGAGAGTTGGTGCAAACTTTGCTGGTGCATCCAAACCCCGTGATATGATATGCTCTTTCACACATAAACCTCCTTATATCTTCCTCAAAACAGCCACCATACCTACCTATTATGGCATTTCCATAGCCATTCCGAGATATATTGCCATGCAACTTTCCACCGTTTCGTTTATTATGACACGCTTCATCATTGTCATATTGCTTTGCATGATCATGTAGTTGACATTGTATTTGTGGCAAAGCCACCGTTCATAGTTCTTTCATACATGTCACTCATGCATCATTGCTATCCCGGTACACCGCCGGAGGTATTCATATAGAGTCATATCTTGTTCTAAGTATCGAGTTGTAAATAAATAGAAGTGTGATGATCATCATTAATAGAGCATTGTCCCAAAAAAAAGAAAGGCCAAATAAAGAAAGAAAGGCCAAATAAAAAAAGAGAAAGGCCAAATAAAAAAATAAAAAAATAAAAGAGACAATGCTACTATCCTTTTTCCACACTTGTGCTTCAAAGTAGCACCATGATCTTTATGATAGAGAGTCTCTTGTTTTGTCACTTTCATATACTAGTGAGAATTTTTCATTATAGAACTTGGCTTGTATATTCCAACAATGGGCCTCCTCAAGTGCCCTAGGTCTTCGTGAGCAAGCAAGTTGGATGCA
>NW_021273422.1:0-1247 GCF_002162155.2 Triticum dicoccoides
CTCCTGCTATCACTAACATTTTGCAGGAGTTCGCTGACGTCTTTCCACAAGACGTGCCACCGGGATTACCACCTATTCGAGGGATTGAGCATCAGATCGACTTAATTCCCGGTGCTTCACTGCCAAACCGTGCGCCATACCGTACCAATCCAGAGGAGACGAAGGAGATTATGCGTCAAGTACAAGAGCTTCTCGACAAAGGTTATATATGCGAATCCCTTAGTCCTTGTGCTGTTCCTATTATTCTAGTGCCGAAAAAGGATGGTACATCGCGTATGTGTGTTGATTGTAGAGGCATTAATAATATTACTATTCGTTATCGTCATCCTATTCCTAGGCTAGATGATATGCTTGATGAATTGAGTGGCTCTACAATATTCTCCAAAGTTGATTTGCGTAGTGGATACCATCAAATTCGTATGAAATTGGGGGATGAATGGAAAACAGCATTTAAAACTAAGTTTGGATTATATGAGTGGTTAGTCATGCCTTTTGGGTTAACTAATGCACCTAGTACTTTCATGAGATTAATGAACGAAGTTTTACGTGCTTTTATTGGACGATTTGTGGTAGTTTACTTTGATGACATATTGATTTATAGAAGATCTTTGGAAGAACATTTGGAACATTTACGTGCTGTTTTTATTGCTCTACGTGATGCACGTTTGTTTGGTAACCTTGGGAAGTGCACCTTTTGCACCGACCGAGTATCTTTTCTTGGCTATGTTGTTACTCCACAGGGAATTGAAGTTGATAAAGCCAAGATTGAAGCTATTGAGAGTTGGCTGCAACCCAAAACGGTCACACAAGTGAGGAGTTTTCTTGGCCTCGCTGGATTCTATAGGCGTTTTGTGAGAGATTTCAGCACCATTGCTGCACCTCTCAATGAGCTTACAAAGAAAGACGTGCCTTTTCTTTGGGGTACCGCACAGGAAGAAGCCTTCTCGGTATTGAAAGATAAGTTGACACATGCTCCTTTACTCCAACTTCCTGATTTTAATAAGACTTTTGAGCTTGAATGTGATGCTAGTGGAATTGGATTAGGCGGTGTGTTATTACAAGATGGCAAACCTGTTGCATACTTTTCTGAAAAATTGAGTGGGCCTAGTCTGAATTATTCTACTTATGATAAAGAATTATATGCTCTTGTTCGGACTTTAGAAACATGGCAACATTATTTATGGCCCAAAGAATTTGTTATACATTCTGATCATGAATCTTTGAAACATATTAAAAGTCAAGCTAAA
>NW_021273423.1:0-1697 GCF_002162155.2 Triticum dicoccoides
GTGTCGGTCATCAGCGAGTGAATCCAGGCTGTAGCACTGGGCTAACAGGACTCCGGTGAACCGGGCTGTAGCGGGCTAGCAGGACTCCGGTATTCATCGCGTGACATTTCCCCGAAGGGACAGACACAGGATCGAAGAAGGACACATGCCGGCCAGCCTAAGTGTTCCGGAGCAGTAGCAAGCTACCAGGGCTCAGTGGAAGCACTAGGAGACATTTCCCGGTAAGAGAGGCTACTAAGGATAAACAACTAGATAGTCAGATCCCACACATAGCAATACACATTACACGTACGCATAACATGCAAGTATGTGCTGTACAACATGGCATCACAGCATAACTCAACAATCATATAGATAAAGGCTCAGAAGAGCCATCACATCATTATTACAAACAGGGGTCACATGACCCAACAGTCAGAGCAATCAAGCAACAAGCGGAAGCATTACATGTCTGGGTACAGACATCTACAAATGGAAAAGGCTGAAGAGCCTGACTATCTACAACATCCGATCAAGATCGTAGCTGAGGTACTAGCTACTAGTCGGAGTCCATGAGAACCCTAGTAAGACCGAAGTCTCCGCTGCAAAACATAAAATAAAGCAACATGAGTACAAAGGTACTCAGCAAGACTTACATCAGATCCTATCATACATGCATCTGTATCAAGAGGTAATGTGGGGTTTAGTTGCAGCAAGACAGCTTTGACTCTGTGGCTATCCTGTTCTACGACTACCAGAAACTCTTGAGGTGAAACAACGTACACGAGTCCACTAATCACCATACAATACACTACTATGGATTCATCCCCGTCTCCCTACGAGAAGGCCATCCATAGCACTCACACTTGTCTTGAGCATTTTAGAGTATCCACTTCAAGTTGTCTATGTACCATGTAAGCATCCAAGAAGTCCATAACCGCGGACCCGGCTATTCGAATAGATCATGTTAACCCTGCAGGGGTGTACTTCTTCACACACGCTCTCGCCACTTACCTCCATGTACACATCATGTATCTCGGCAACCTTCAAGCGGAAGCCTGGCGAGGGTGTCGGCCACGACCTGACTAACCACACAAGACTCTAGCCCAGGTTTATCGCCTATTCGGGTTCCATCCGCAAGGAGATCCGGCCGGGGTGTCACTCACGGCCCCAAACGATGTGAGCAGGGTTCCCGAGCCCACCAACCGGGTGCCACTCGGTACACCGTGCCACGTGTGCCTAGTCTATCCCAAGCCCACCCTGCCGGGTGCCACTTGGTAGAAAAATAGCACTACCTACAAACACCAGAAACTAATTGCGACTCCTGGACAGAGACCAAGTTGGTTAATAAGTCGAGAGGGGTCGAGTTACCGGAACCCAATGTGTGGTAGTATCGAGTCATTGGACAACATACACAGAACTCAGTGCTTAAGGACGGTTCCAGTGAGACAACCCACCATGTACTCCTACATGGCCTCTCACCGCTACCTTTACCAAATCGTGTTCACACACTTCACTCTCAGCATCAGAACATATCATGACACTCCAATTCATTCCCAATGAATCAGACCTGACACAACTCTAAGCAATAGCAGGCATAGCATGGTAGGAACACATCAGTGGCTTCAATCAACTCCTACACATGCTAGTGGGTTTCAACTATTTACTGTGGCAATGACAGGTCATGCAGAGGAATGGGTTCAACTACCGCAGCACAA
>NW_021273424.1:0-937 GCF_002162155.2 Triticum dicoccoides
GTCATCCCCTATGCCTCAGCCATAGGTTCTATTATGTATGCCATGCTGTGTACCAGACCTGATGTTAACCTTGCCGTCAGTTTGGTAGGAAGGTACCAAAGTAATCCCGGCAAGGAACACTGGACAGCGGTCAAGAATATCCTGAAGTACCTGAAAAGGACTAAGGAAATGTTTCTCGTTTATGGAGGTGACGAAGAGCTCGTCGTAAAGGGTTACGTCGACGCTAGCTTTGACACAGATCTGGATGACTCTAAGTCACAAACCGGATACGTGTATATTTTGAATGGTGGGGCAGTAAGCTGGTGCAGTTGCAAGCAAAGCGTCGTGGCGGGATCTACATGTGAAGCGGAGTACATGGCAGCCTCGGAGGCAGCACATGAAGCAATATGGGTGAAGGAGTTCATCACCGACCTAGGAGTCATACCCAATGCGTCGGGGCGGATCAAGCTCTTCTGTGACAACACTGGAGCTATTGCACTTGCCAAGGAGCCCAGGTTTCACAAGAAGACAAGGCACATCAAGCGTCGCTTCAACTCCATTCGAGAAAATGTTCAAGATGGAGACATAGAGATTTGTAAAGTACATACGGACCTGAATGTAGCAGATCCGTTGACTAAACCTCTCCCTAGAGCAAAACATGACCAACACCAGAATTCCATGGGTGTTCGATTCATCACAATGTAACTAGATTATTGACTCTAGTGCAAGTGGGAGACTGTTGGAAATATGCCCTAGAGGCAATAATAAAAGCATTATTATTATATTTCCTTGTTCATGATAATTGTCTTTATTCATGCTATAATTGTGTTATCCGGAAATCGTAATACATGTGTGAATAACAGACATCAACATGTCCCTAGTGAGCCTCTAGTTGACTAGCTCGTTGATCAACAGATAGTCATGGTTTCCTGACTATGGACACTGGATGTCATTGATA
>NW_021273425.1:0-912 GCF_002162155.2 Triticum dicoccoides
TTTGGGTACTACCAAACGTCACAACGTAACTGGGTGATTATAAAGGAGTACTACAGGTGTCTCCGAAGGTACATGTTGAGTTAGCATAATTCGAGATTAGGTTTTGTCACTCCGATTGTCGGAGAGGTATCTCTGGGCCCTCTCGGCAATGCTCATCACCTAAGCCTTGCAAGCATGTAATTAATGAGTTAGTTATAAGATGAAGTATTACAGAACGAGTAAAGAGACTTGTCGATAACGAGATTGAACTAGGTATTGGATACCGATGATCGAATCTCGGACAAGTAACATACCGATGACAAAGGGAACAACGTATGTTGTTATGCGGTTTGACCGATAAAGATCTTCGTAGAATATGTAGGAACCAATATGGGCATCCAGGTCCCGCTATTGGTTATTGACCAGATATGTGTCTCAGTCATGTCTACATCGTTCTCGAACCGTAGGGTCCGCACGCTTAAGGTTTCGGTGATAGTTATATTATGAGTTTATGTATTTTGATGTACCGAAGGTTGTTCGGAGTCCCGGATATGATTGCGGACATGACGAGGAGTCTCGAAATGGTCGAGACATAAAGATTGATATATTGGACGGATATATTTGGACACCGGAAAAGGTTCCGGAGAAGTTTGGAGCCCCGGGAGGTTACCGGAACCCCCCGGGAGGTATATGGGCCTTATTGGGCCCATGTAGGAAGAAGAGAGAAGGAGCAAGGGAGGGGGGCGCGCCCCCCAAGCCCAATCCGAATTGGGGAGGGGGGCCGGCCCCCCCTTTCCTTTCTCCTTCCCCCTCTTCCTATTACTACTACTAGTACTACTTCCTAATACTAGTACTCTTTCCTTCCCCCTCCAAATAAGATAAGGAAAAGAGAGGGAAACCTACTTGGAGTAGGTTTCCCCCTCCTCATGGCGC
>NW_021273426.1:0-641 GCF_002162155.2 Triticum dicoccoides
GACCTCGGGCGTTGGCGGGAACGGCGCTACGGTGCACAAGAGGGGAAACGGAAGGGCGTTGCGGCCTCCTGGGGTTGCGGTGAGCACGACGGTGGGCTCGGGAGCGAGCTGCGGTGGCTGTGGCCACGGCCACGCCATGGCCGGCGGCGAGAAGCTCTCGGCCGCGGTGGATAACCTAGCTACGGCGCGCGAACGACGAAACAGAGAGGGGGAAACGGACGGAGAGCTCACGTAGACCCTGTAGAGGTGGACGGCGAGCTTGAGGGAGGCCGGACGGGGGCGGATTTGACGGCGGCGATCCGCGGTGGCCGAGGAGGGGAACGGCGAAGCTGGCAGCATCCAGGGCTTCCGGAGGGCCGTGGATCGGTGGGGAGGAAGAGGGGGTCGAGGCGGAGCCTTTGAGCGCATCGGCGAGGCTAGGGGGTGGCGGTGGCAGCGAGGGAGCTCGTCGGTGGCGGCGGCTCCGTTCGGGCGAGTGAGGGAGAGAGGAAGCAGAGGAGGGGGGAGAGTTCGGGAGAGTGAGGGAGTTCCAGGGGGTGGCGTGGCACGCATGGAGGCGTCCGGGGTGTCGAGGTGGAGCGGCAAGCAGGAGGTGGCCGGGGCGTGCGCCGGCGTGCGTCGGCCATGCGCCTGTGCCTACT
>NW_021273427.1:0-1096 GCF_002162155.2 Triticum dicoccoides
CTTGATCTTCTCAGCTAGCTCAAGGTCTTTCTTCTGCTGGGCCTCCCTTACCTTACCTGCAAGTTACAGCAAGATCAGATGCTGAAACAAGCAAGGGGAAAAGCAGTCGTCAGGGTCTCACCAAACATACCTTCGGTCTCCTCCTTTGCCTTTGTCAGCTTCTCCTGAACCAGCTTCAAGCTCAGCTCGACTTGAGTATGTTTTTGTTCCAGCTCTGAGTAGCGAGCCACAAGATCACAGGAGTTCTGTGAAGAACCAATCGACTAAATGTCAAATATAATTCACTTCCGAGTGAAAAAGGGGATAAACACACGTTTCTAAGACTACAACCAAATACAAGCATTCGACCGTAGTCTCGGGG
This sequence comes from Triticum dicoccoides, assembly GCF_002162155.2. Taxonomy (NCBI): domain Eukaryota; kingdom Viridiplantae; phylum Streptophyta; class Magnoliopsida; order Poales; family Poaceae; genus Triticum; species Triticum dicoccoides. The sequence continues at coordinate 362 of NW_021273427.1, forward strand.
ACTACACCCAGTGGGTGCACTCAGCGTGCCCCCACTAATCCTGTTGAAGACAAAGTCGACCAGTCGACCTCAAAAAAAAAAGAGAGAGATGCATTCTCTAAGACTGTGATCAACTGCAAGCAGTCGACCACAGTCTCGGGGACTACACCCAGTGGGTGCACTCAGCGTGCCCCCACCGGTTTGTGAAATCCAGTCGACATAGTCGACTGAAAGAAATATTGACGTCATAAAGCCTAAAGCCGACTGCCAGCAGTCGACCTTAGCCTTGGGGACTACACCCAGTGGGTGCACTCAGCGTGCCCCCACCGGTTTGTGAAATCCAGTCGACATAGTCGACTGAAAGAAATATTGACGTCATAAAGCCTAAAGCCGACTGCCAGCAGTCGACCTTAGCCTTGGGGACTACACCCAGTGGGTGCACTCAGCGTGCCCCCACCGGTTTGTGAAGTCCAGTCGACCAGTCGACTGACAGAAAGATTGACATCATAAAGCCTAAGGCCGACTGCCAGCAGTCGGCCTTAGCCTCGGGGACTACACCCAGCGGGTGCACTCAGCGTGCCCCCGCTAACACGGAGTTTATTCGACACACCCAGTGGGTGACTAATATAAATTCCGGAAAAGAAAAGTTTTTGGTAGCATATCCAACAGAACAAACAGCGGTCGACTGACCTGGACATTGCTTTGGAGGGCAGAACTGGCGTCATAAGCTGCCTGGCTCGCGTCCCGGATGGTCTT
>NW_021273428.1:0-919 GCF_002162155.2 Triticum dicoccoides
GAGTAATAGTCCAAGAATCGGGCCAGAATCAGCCCAAACTGCGTTTGTTGATGACCGACACGTAAGCGCACCTTAGGGTTCAACAACCATCGAAATCGCTTTGGGACACCAAAACGGTGAGTAATAGTCCATGAAACGGGCCAGAATCAGCCAAAATTGCGACTATTGACGACGTACACATAAACGCACCCCGGGGATTGTGAATGTGGAAATAGCGCTGGGACCCCATAATGGTGAGTAATAGTCCATGGAAGAGCCCAGAATCGAACAAAATTAGGATTGCTGGTGAGCGACACGTAAACGCACCCCGGGGTGCGTCAATCGTGGAAATCGCTCCGGGACCCCAAAACGATGAGTAATAATCCATGAAACGGGGCAGAGTCAGCCAAAACTACGAGTGTGGATGACCGACACATAAATGCACCCCAGGGATCGTCAATCATGGAAATCGCTCTAGGACCCCAAAACGGTGAGTAATAGTGCACGAAATGAACCAGAATTGGCCAAAATTGTGAGTGTTCATAACCGACATGTAAACGCACCCTGCGGTTCGTCAGTTGTGGAAATCACACCGGGGCCCGAAAACTAGGTAATAGTCACGAAACGGGATAGAATCGGCCAAAACTGCGAGTGTTGATGATCGACACGCAAACGCACCCCAGGGTTCGTCAATCGTGGAAATCACTCCAGGACCCCAAAACAGTGAGTAATAGTCCAAGAGACGGGCCAAAATCGGCCAAAACTGCGAGTGTTGATGACCGACACATAAATGCACCCAGGGATGGTCAATCATGGAAATCGCTCTAGGACCCGAAAACGGTGAGTAATAGTGCACGAAATGAACCAGAATTGGCCAAAATTGTGAGTGTTGATAACTGACACGTAAACGCACCCTGCGGTTTGTCAGTTGTGGAAATCA
>NW_021273429.1:0-2751 GCF_002162155.2 Triticum dicoccoides
TGTGCTAGTGGACAGGTCTTCGGGTGACTCCCGTAGAGGAGGAGGGGAGGAAGAAGACGAGGAGTGCAACTCGGAGGCGACCCTCGAGGGGACGAGGGAGACCTCCCCCCACGCAGGGCTGACATCCTCTGCACCTTGCCAGACGACGATGAGGCTGACGCTGCCCAGGAGGAGGAGGATCTGCTGGTGATCCCGAAGAAGGGTAGGTTGGTGTTGATCTCCCGAGAGGCTGCTTCTACCTAGGCGCCGCCTGGAGCCACTTCTAGGCCTTCCGCTGCACCTTCCCCTTCTCCTGGAGCTCTCACGACTGCGCCCCGAGCCTCAAGACTCTCGGGCTTCAAGCTTGGCAAGAGGATGGTGAACTACGTCGCGGTAGACCAGTAAGTGTATGTGCTCCGCCTTGTTCTTGATTATGCGGCTGGTACTTGACGTTCTCCATCGATTGGTTAGGCCACCGCCTACAGCAAAGAAGAGGAAGGGGGACGCAGCAACACCGTCTGGGGTGGACTCGTCTGTCGTGGCCGCTCCTTTGTCCGTGGGGAGGGGAGGTGACGACACTCGCACCTCCCCTGCCCGGTCACCCTTGCAAGGCCTGGAGGAGCGCCCTGGTAGGGCGTCATCCCCCACGGCCCCACTGGTCCGGAGGTGCCGATACTTGATGTTGTTGTCGAGGTACGTAAGGCTCAGGAGCCCCCGGTCTCCTGAGCCGTGGTTATGCTGCCGCCTCCTTCTGCCGCGCCACTGGTTCCAGGTCCTTCTGCCTCCTCCGATGTCTTGGATCGCGCCCTTTCCAAGATAGTCCAGCTGCGCGAAGACCTCTAGGGTACCGGCTCCCATCTGGCAGTCGGGCGTCTGGAGCTGGTTTCTGGCTGGCTTTACTCTGACGCTTCTGTCCGAGCGGCAGTGGGGAGGGTCGTGGCAGCCTTTGAGAAGGAGAAACAGGATGCCGCCCAGGCCGCAACTACTCGCGAGGCGGCGCTGAAGGATGCCATGGCCGCCCAGGACCATTGCAAGGTACTAGAGGACGAGCTGCAGGATCTACACGACAAGCACATTTAAGAAGCTCGTGGCCGCCAGGAGGAGGAGGACAAGATGAAGGCTCGGGAGGACGCCGTCAGGGACCGCGAAGCCGAGCTGACGCGGCTAGCGGAGGTGCAGGCCACTGAGCACGGCCGGCTGGAGACACTGGAGCAGACGGTGAGGGTGGAGAAGGCCGAGCTGGATGCCAAGGCGAAGGTCCTGGCAGAGGACCGCGTGGCCTTCGCACTCCTCGAGGAGAGGTCTCGTGCGACGCTGAAGACACTCTACAATCATGGCCTAGAGAAGCCGCTGGCTACCGACAAGGATGGCCCCGCCCAGCTGCTTCCTTACTTGGTCGAGGCGCTTGAAGAAGTCGTGAGCGGCGTCGGCCTCATGGCAGAGGTAGAAGCTCGCGTCCTTTCTTCTGCGGCGCTGACGCGCGTCTTCAGCCACCTCCACCTTCGCGACCCTGACGCTAATCTTGATGAGCTGCTGGAGCCCGTGGACAGCGAGCGCTTCGCCATTGCTGTAGAAGCCGTGAAGAGCCAGGCGGAGGCCTTGCTGGGGAAGTTCCGCGCCTTCACTTCTGCACCCATGGCAGGCGGTGTTGCTGATCCTGCGGCCCTGAGTGGCGCCACCACAGGGGTGGAGTCTACGGCGAGCGACGACGATGTCCAAGGGTGACGGCTTATTTCCTGCAACATGCACCATGCCTCGTGGAGGCGTTTAAACTTGCGTTTGGTATGATGAAGACACTTATGGTTTGTAATATTTGCTCCAGAATTTGCTTCGAGATTTTGTGGTTTCCTTCCTATTTGCTTTATGTTTTACGTCGGCAGAGCCCGGCCCCGCGCATACCTCAACCACCGTTGGCCCCGACCGGATCACCAGGACGGGACCAAGGAGTGAGGGGCTACGTGACAAGTTAGGCTCCTGATCGTGATGCTCAGGAGTCCCCCCTGACACGCAAACAACAAATAGGGAGGGAACGTAGGGGTAGGTCTGGTGTTCCATGTCGGCAGGGCCCAGCCCCACGCATACCTCAACCGCCGTTAGCCCCGACCGGATCACCAGGACGGGACCAAGGAGTGAGGGGCTACATGACCAGTTAGGCTCCTGAGCTGCGATGCTCAGGAGTCCCCCTTGACGTTCAAACGACCTTCATTCTTGGCTTCGCTCGGGGAGGGGCGCACGACGACCAGGTCTGGAGGACCTGGCTAGGTGGCGTATGCTCGGGCATGACCCGGGTGCAGCCCCTGTGCCCTACCCCCTCGCGCGACGCTCCCGAGGGGAGGTGTTGTGATGAGGCCAGACACTGAGATCTAGGGCTCCCTGAGGTTGATACGGCCGTGGGGCTGCCCTCAGTTGTTTATCACCAGCACGGAGCATAGCGCTATGTGCATGGGCATAGCCGCTCCTCGACAGTGTCATCGGCCAGCGCGGAGCATGGTGCTTCCACTGGTGCGTGGGAGGGGGGCTCCCTCCGGGGTGAGCCCCCGGGGGCGTGTACAGCCCTGCCCTGACACGTGGCTTGCACGGCAGGGCTAGACGAGGTGTATCTGGGCACTCGTGAGCCTGCGCGGGACTCACGAGGCCCTACCTCAAGGCGGGTTGCGCCTGGTCTTTGATCTTGGGCAGTTGTGTGTTCCTGCGAGATGGTTAGGTACAAATGCTCTGCGTCCTCAGGTCCCGGCCCTCGAGCGAGCTCAGCCGCCACTGGTATGCCAGGTC
>NW_021273430.1:0-2752 GCF_002162155.2 Triticum dicoccoides
TGTGCTAGTGGACAGGTCTTCGGGTGACTCCCGTAGAGGAGGAGGGGAGGAAGAAGACGAGGAGTGCAACTCGGAGGCGACCCTCGAGGGGACGAGGGAGACCTCCCCCCACGCAGGGCTGACATCCTCTGCACCTTGCCAGACGACGATGAGGCTGACGCTGCCCAGGAGGAGGAGGATCTGCTGGTGATCCCGAAGAAGGGTAGGTTGGTGTTGATCTCCCGAGAGGCTGCTTCTACCTAGGCGCCGCCTGGAGCCACTTCTAGGCCTTCCGCTGCACCTTCCCCTTCTCCTGGAGCTCTCACGACTGCGCCCCGAGCCTCAAGACTCTCGGGCTTCAAGCTTGGCAAGAGGATGGTGAACTACGTCGCGGTAGACCAGTAAGTGTATGTGCTCCGCCTTGTTCTTGATTATGCGGCTGGTACTTGACGTTCTCCATCGATTGGTTAGGCCACCGCCTACAGCAAAGAAGAGGAAGGGGGACGCAGCAACACCGTCTGGGGTGGACTCGTCTGTCGTGGCCGCTCCTTTGTCCGTGGGGAGGGGAGGTGACGACACTCGCACCTCCCCTGCCCGGTCACCCTTGCAAGGCCTGGAGGAGCGCCCTGGTAGGGCGTCATCCCCCACGGCCCCACTGGTCCGGAGGTGCCGATACTTGATGTTGTTGTCGAGGTACGTAAGGCTCAGGAGCCCCCGGTCTCCTGAGCCGTGGTTATGCTGCCGCCTCCTTCTGCCGCGCCACTGGTTCCAGGTCCTTCTGCCTCCTCCGATGTCTTGGATCGCGCCCTTTCCAAGATAGTCCAGCTGCGCGAAGACCTCTAGGGTACCGGCTCCCATCTGGCAGTCGGGCGTCTGGAGCTGGTTTCTGGCTGGCTTTACTCTGACGCTTCTGTCCGAGCGGCAGTGGGGAGGGTCGTGGCAGCCTTTGAGAAGGAGAAACAGGATGCCGCCCAGGCCGCAACTACTCGCGAGGCGGCGCTGAAGGATGCCATGGCCGCCCAGGACCATTGCAAGGTACTAGAGGACGAGCTGCAGGATCTACACGACAAGCACATTTAAGAAGCTCGTGGCCGCCAGGAGGAGGAGGACAAGATGAAGGCTCGGGAGGACGCCGTCAGGGACCGCGAAGCCGAGCTGACGCGGCTAGCGGAGGTGCAGGCCACTGAGCACGGCCGGCTGGAGACACTGGAGCAGACGGTGAGGGTGGAGAAGGCCGAGCTGGATGCCAAGGCGAAGGTCCTGGCAGAGGACCGCGTGGCCTTCGCACTCCTCGAGGAGAGGTCTCGTGCGACGCTGAAGACACTCTACAATCATGGCCTAGAGAAGCCGCTGGCTACCGACAAGGATGGCCCCGCCCAGCTGCTTCCTTACTTGGTCGAGGCGCTTGAAGAAGTCGTGAGCGGCGTCGGCCTCATGGCAGAGGTAGAAGCTCGCGTCCTTTCTTCTGCGGCGCTGACGCGCGTCTTCAGCCACCTCCACCTTCGCGACCCTGACGCTAATCTTGATGAGCTGCTGGAGCCCGTGGACAGCGAGCGCTTCGCCATTGCTGTAGAAGCCGTGAAGAGCCAGGCGGAGGCCTTGCTGGGGAAGTTCCGCGCCTTCACTTCTGCACCCATGGCAGGCGGTGTTGCTGATCCTGCGGCCCTGAGTGGCGCCACCACAGGGGTGGAGTCTACGGCGAGCGACGACGATGTCCAAGGGTGACGGCTTATTTCCTGCAACATGCACCATGCCTCGTGGAGGCGTTTAAACTTGCGTTTGGTATGATGAAGACACTTATGGTTTGTAATATTTGCTCCAGAATTTGCTTCGAGATTTTGTGGTTTCCTTCCTATTTGCTTTATGTTTTACGTCGGCAGAGCCCGGCCCCGCGCATACCTCAACCACCGTTGGCCCCGACCGGATCACCAGGACGGGACCAAGGAGTGAGGGGCTACGTGACAAGTTAGGCTCCTGATCGTGATGCTCAGGAGTCCCCCCTGACACGCAAACAACAAATAGGGAGGGAACGTAGGGGTAGGTCTGGTGTTCCATGTCGGCAGGGCCCAGCCCCACGCATACCTCAACCGCCGTTAGCCCCGACCGGATCACCAGGACGGGACCAAGGAGTGAGGGGCTACATGACCAGTTAGGCTCCTGAGCTGCGATGCTCAGGAGTCCCCCTTGACGTTCAAACGACCTTCATTCCTTGGCTTCGCTCGGGGAGGGGCGCACGACGACCAGGTCTGGAGGACCTGGCTAGGTGGCGTATGCTCGGGCATGACCCGGGTGCAGCCCTTGTGCCCTACCCCCTCGCGCGACGCTCCCGAGGGGAGGTGTTGTGATGAGGCCAGACACTGAGATCTAGGGCTCCCTGAGGTTGATACGGCCGTGGGGCTGCCCTCAGTTGTTTATCACCAGCACGGAGCATAGCGCTATGTGCATGGGCATAGCCGCTCCTCGACAGTGTCATCGGCCAGCGCGGAGCATGGTGCTTCCACTGGTGCGTGGGAGGGGGGCTCCCTCCGGGGTGAGCCCCCGGGGGCGTGTACAGCCCTGCCCTGACACGTGGCTTGCACGGCAGGGCTAGACGAGGTGTATCTGGGCACTCGTGAGCCTGCGCGGGACTCACGAGGCCCTACCTCAAGGCGGGTTGCGCCTGGTCTTTGATCTTGGGCAGTTGTGTGTTCCTGCGAGATGGTTAGGTACAAATGCTCTGCGTCCTCAGGTCCCGGCCCTCGAGCGAGCTCAGCCGCCACTGGTATGCCAGGTC
>NW_021273431.1:0-1689 GCF_002162155.2 Triticum dicoccoides
GCGCTGGTGACGGTGAATTCGACGGCGACGACGGTCGGAGCCCGAAGAGGGGAACGGCGACGTGGCGGCGATGCAGGGCTTCCGGGGACCCGTGGAGCGGTGGGGAGGAAGAGGGAGTCGAGGCGGAGCTTCTGAGCTAGTCGGGGGAGCGAGGGGTGGCCGGAGACGATGGCTATGGCGAACGGCGGCGACGGTGGTGTTCGGCCGTGAGAGAGAGAGAGCGAGGGAGAGGAGAGGAGAGCCGGGGGAGAGTGAGAGAGAGCAGGGGGAGAGGCGTGGCGTCGTCCAGGGCGTCGAGCGAGGAGGGGAGGGCAGGCAAGCAGGCGAGCAGGTGGCGTGGCGCGGTGGCGCGCGCGCGCGCCGGCCACACTCCCCTCCCTCTGTCGGGACGAAGACGACAGAGGAGGGAGGTGGTCTGGGCCGGCTGCTGGCTGGGCCAGCCAGCTGGCTGGGCCGCACAGGGAGGAGCCCAGGTAAGCTTCTCCCTTTATATATTTTTCTGTTTTCTGTTTTTATTTAATATATCTGCAACTTTGTTGAATTTAATAAAATACCTAGGCAACTTCAAAAATCACCAAACTACTCCTGGCTCATAGTTGGATTATTTCCAACATGAAACATTTTAGTTTGGAGATATTTGAGCATTTAAATATTTTATATTATTTTAAATGCCCAAATTCAAATATTTATGAATTAATTCAAAAACCCTAAGATGGCCTAGGAAAATGTGCACCATTTTTGGCAGAGGTTCTGAACCAAGACAAAAATGATGGGCATTTTAGAAGGGCATTTCAGGTTCATTGAAAAATTATTTTAGTAACCCTAGTTGGTTTCAGAGGGGACTGGGGGTTCTGTCATCCCCATTTCAAGTTTCTGATGAAAGAGTAAACATGATGCAACACTCTAATGCATGACTAGCTAGGTTGTGACAACTCACCCCCACTCAAAAGAATCTCGTCCCGAGATTTGGGTTCCTCCGGGAAGAAAGCGGGGTACTCGAGTCGAAGACGATCCTCCCTTTCCCAAGTTGCTTCATCCTCAGAATGGTGCGACCATTGAACTTTGAGGAACTTGATGTTGTGGCGTCGGGTGGTACGCTCGGCCTGATCGAGGATACGAATGGGGTACTCTCGATATGTAAGATCATCTTGGAGATCAAGCGTTTCGTGGTCCACTTCACGGATAGGATCCGAGAAGCAACGCCTGAGTTGGGAAACGTGGAAGACATCATGAACTCTGGAAAGGTGCGGAGGTAGTTCCAACTGGTAGGCAACTTCTCCTCGTTTGGCAAGAATGCGAAAAGGTCCAATGTAACGAGGAGCCAATTTGCCTTTGATACCGAAACGATGGGTTCCCTTCAGAGGGGTAACCCGAAGATAAGCCTTCTCGTCAACCTCGAAAGTCATAGCCTTATGTTTTCGGTCATATTGACTCTTTTGACGGGATTGAGCTGTTTTCAACTTTTCACGAACGATACGAACTTGTTCTTCTGCTTCCTGAATCATATCCGGGCCAAAGAATTGTCTTTCCCCGGTCTCTGACCAGTTAAGGGGTGTTCGACATCGTCGTCCATAGAGAACTTCAAAAGGGGCTTTACCCAAGCTAGATTGATAGCTGTTGTTGTAAGCGAATTCGGCAAATGGAAGGCACTTCTCCCAGTCCATTCCGAATGAGATAACAGAGGCTCGA
>NW_021273432.1:0-1186 GCF_002162155.2 Triticum dicoccoides
TCCCCTGCAACACACACATCAGAAAGAAAGAGAGGTTAATCCCAGCTTCAGTTAAGAAAAGAGGGGAATTTGAGGAACTCACGGGAACACTTTGAAGATGTTATTATGGTAATAAATCAATTTCAGTTGCATGATCAAACACATATGAATGAGCATAACTCACACTCGCTAATAGACTTCTACAACAAATTCCTTCAATTGGCAGAACAAGAATAGTATATATGCACACTGAACAATCATCATATCCATGGAAAAAAACCCTAGATAGAACTTTCCTACCCTAGTATATATGTCAATAATTGGTTACCACATTAACAAGAGCAGTTCTAATGTATCAACTCAAAAATGCAATGCCCTTGCTTATTACCGGTGAAAAGCTTATGAAGGTTGTTGGCACCCTACAGCACTGTGGTATCCAGAACACATCTGCCATCTTCATGTACAGCCTCGGGCCGATGATGACCGACTTAGCCATTTGAAACCTACATGTACAGATTCACAATGTCATTAGTGTCCATCCAGCCACGGCATGCGAAAAATTGGAGTTCATGGCTAGGAAAGACCTACTCCTTAACATTATAGCACGCAAAATGAACTACTACTAGCACTATCATCTCTAAATACAAAAGTTATGCTTTGTTGGTTCATGACATCCACAAGCAGCAAATGAAGGAACTTCCAAACTGGAACTCGCAACTAAAACTATCTCTTGGAAACTCACAATTAAAACCATCCCTCTCTCATCAGAGAGGAATAGTAAAGCAGAGTACAATGACTGCACAACAGCCGGCATCGATACACAGAAAAGAGGCACCCCAATCACCATAGCATAAAATTTAGCACGCTCGATGGTCGTGCGCAAATACAGGATGAGAAATTACACAAGTGAACTACTGAATCATGAACTGTATTTGTATACACAGCAAACAAGATTTATATTTCTTTTGTTCAGAAGTTGAGATGTGTTTGACTTAGTGTTACTTGAACTAGTAAGCAGAGACATTCCCCTCAGGAAATAAAGAAAGCCCGCCTTGTATAATATTCCAGCAAACAAAGCAAGGATAAATGCAACATGAGGTCACTACATCAACTCCGAGAGTGTACAGCAATGCCCAGCAAGCATGGATCCCACCAAGTACCACTAGCCACCACCAGCAAATGATCAGGCCAGCAAACTATCAAGTAC
>NW_021273433.1:0-1197 GCF_002162155.2 Triticum dicoccoides
GAAACTTATCATGAAGCTCCTTGTTCGATAAATTCTCCCAGTCAATCTCGTCGGCTTGTGATCCTGGCATGGTTAGCAGCAATAGAAACACACAAGAATATGATCCTACAGACTACGAACAAGTGGTGGTGGTGGGTGTCACAAATCCGTCAAGCAAATCTCAAATTCTTACCAGTTCTTACCCAGCAGCAGGCGGTGATCGGCAACCGTTGTAGTCAAAAACTCTCAAAGCTTGGATAGAGCGATTACCAGGGAGAGTCAAACACACGACGTAGATGTATGTGGAGCTGGGAAGGCTTATAATATGGTAGCAAAAAGGGTCAGCAATAATCAATTCAGAGATGCAAAGTTGAATAAACGCTCAACGACGGTACTGTGCTGGTCCTAGGCTAGACTGTGCTAGAGACGCGAGCCTAGAACACTAACAAAATCACGGCGTGGCACGTAAACAAGGGAAAAGCACACTCTGAATTTTTATTTCGCTCTTTTTTTTTGCGCTCTTTTTTTTTGCGCTGCTTTTTTTTTTGCGAAAAATCACTATAATGGCGAGTGTCTCAAAACTCTTCCTAGCTCAAACTGACAGGATGGGCACGAAATTTTTTTGACCAATTTTTTTTTTTCGACTGCCCGGACCCAAAAACTGGAAACGGGTCAAAAAAACTTCCTATAATGGCACCTGTCTCAAAACACTCAGAAACTCCTAAAAATAGGATAGCCAGAAATTTTTTCGAAAAATGCGTTTTCGAATTTTTTTTTTCGAAACCTACTCCGGCAAGGAAACACGAATCGGAATCTAGATGGATCCCGAAAACAAACCTAATAAGCAAAGAACTCGGATTGGTGGTGGATATATGGTGGTGGTATATGGCAGCGGTGGTGGTAGCGGTGGTAGTATATGGATATGGATCGGTGGTGGTATATGGACACGGATTGGTGGTGGTATATGGATACGGATTCGGTGCGGTGGTGGTAGATGGCAGGGGCGATGATGATGGTGCGGCGGCGGCGTGACAACTTATGACCAGAACTCGAAACTCTAAAAGACTAGACTCTAAGACCAGCAACTAGACACGACGATGCAACCGCAAATTCAACAAAGCAAAACCCTAAAAAGATTATGCAAGGCTCAGATTGGTTCGGATATGATGAACTAACCCTAATTTTTTTGTGGCTTTTTCGTGGACTATAGGTATGAAG
>NW_021273434.1:0-1371 GCF_002162155.2 Triticum dicoccoides
GACGACAGAGACGCAAACGCACCCGGGGATTGTAAATAATGGAAATCGCTCTGGGACGCCAAAACGGTGAGTAATAGTACACAAAACAGGCCAGAAATTGGCCAAAATTGTGAGTGTCATTGACCGACACGTAAACGCACCACGGGGTTCGTAAATCATGGAAATCACGCTTGGACCAAAAAACTGAGTAATAGTCCAAGAAACGGGCCAGAATCGGCCAAAACTGCGAGTCTTGATGACCGACACGTAAATGCACCCTGCGGTTCGTTAACCGTGGAAATCACTCCGGGGCGCCAAAACAGTGAGTAATAGTCCATGAAACAGGCCAGAATCAGCCAAAACAGTGAGTGTTGATGACTAACACGTAAGTGCGCCTTGGGGTTCAACAACTATGGAAATCACTTCAGGCCCAGAAAACGGTGACTAAAAGTCCACAAAACGCGTTAGAATTGGCCAAAACTGTGAGTGTTCATAACAGACACGTAAGCGCACCCGGGGGTTCGTTAATCGTGGAAATCATTCCGGGGCCCCAAAACAGTGAGTAATTCCACGAAACGGGCCAGAATTGGCCAAAACTACTAGTATTGATGACCGACATGTAAACGCACCCCGGGGATCGTTAATCGTGGAAATCACACCGGGCCCCAAAACAGTGAGTGTTGATGACCGACACCTAAACGCACCTTGGGGTTCCACAGCTATGGAAATTGCTTCGGGAGCCCTAAATGGTGAATAATAGCCCACGAATCGCGTCAGAATTGGCCAAAACTGTGAGTGTTGACGACAGACACGCAAACACACTCCGGGGATTGTCAATCGTGGAAATCTCTCTGGGACGCCGAAACGGTGAGTAATAGTGCACGAAACGGACGAGAATTGGCCAAAATTGTGAGTGTTTATGACCGACACTTAAACGCACCGTGGAGTTCGTCAATCGTGGAAATCACTCCAGGACCCCAAAACTAAGTAATAATGCAAGAAATGGGCCAAAATCGTCCCAAAATGCGCTTGTTGATGATCGACACGTAAGCGCACCATGGGGTCAAACAACCATGAAGATCACTTTAGGGCCCCAAAACGGTGAGTAATAGTCCATGAAACGGGCCAGAATCAGCCAAAACTGCGAGTGTTGATGACCGACACGTAAACGGACCTTAGGGTTCAACCACTATGGAATCGCTTCGGGACCCCTAAATGATGAGTAATAGTCCACGAATCGCGTCAGAATTGGCCAAAACTGTGAGTGTTGACGACAGAGACGCAAACGCACCCGGGGATTGTAAATAATGGAAATCGCTCTGGGACGCCAAAACGGTGAGTAATAGTACACAAAACAGGCCAGAAATTGGCCAAAATTGTGAGTGTCATTGA
>NW_021273435.1:0-1016 GCF_002162155.2 Triticum dicoccoides
AGGAGCATGTGTCAACTTATCTTTCAATACCGTGAAGGCTTCTTCCTATGCGGTACCCCAAAGAAAAGGCACATCTTTCTTTGTAAGCTCATTGAGAGGTGCAGCAATGGTGCTGAAATCTCTCACAAAACGCCTATAGAATCCAGCGAGGCCAAGAAAACTCCTCACTTGTGTGACCGTTTTGGGCTGCGGCCAACTCTCAATAGCTTCAATCTTGGCTTTATCAACTTCAATTCCCTGTGGAGTAACAACATAGCCAAGAAAAGATACTCGGTCGGTGCAAAAGGTGCACTTCCCAAGGTTACCAAACAAACGTGCATCACGTAGAGCAATAAAAACAGCACGTAAATGTTCCAAATGTTCCTCCAAAGATCTGCTATAAATCAATATGTCATCAAAGTAAACTACCACAAATCGTCCAATGAAAGCACGTAAAACTTCGTTCATTAATCACATGAAAGTACTAGGTGCATTAGTTAACCCAAAAGGCATGACTAACCACTCATATAATCCAAACTTAGTTTTAAATGTTGTTTTCCATTCATCTCCCAATTTCATACGAATTTGATGGTAGCCACTACGCAAATCAACTTTGGAGAATATTGTAGAGCCACTCAATTCATCAAGCATATCATCTAGCCTAGGAATAGGATGACGATAAGGAATAGTAATATTATTAATGCCTCTACAATCAACACACATACGTGATGTACCATCCTTTTTCGGCACTAGAATAATAGGAACAGCACAAGGACTAAGGGATTCGCGTATATAACCTTTGTCGAGAAGCTCTTGTACTTGACGCATAATCTCCTTCGTCTCCTCTGGATTGGTACGGTATGGTGCACGGTTTGGCAGTGAAGCACCGGGAATTAAGTCAATCTGATGCTCAATCCCTCGAATAGGCGGTAATCCCGGTGGCACGTCTTGTGGAAAAACGTCAGCGAACTCCTGCAAAATGTTAGTGACAGCAGGAGGCAAAGAGGAAGGCACGTCCTCGAATGAAAATAATGCCT
>NW_021273436.1:0-1250 GCF_002162155.2 Triticum dicoccoides
GAATCGATGAACAGGGTCCTTATGAAGGGTAAATATAAGTTGACAAATCACGTTGTGGCTTTAACGTAGGTAAGAAAACGTTCTTGCTAGAACCCTAATTCAGCCACGTAAAACTTGCAACAACAATTAGAGGACGTCTAACTTGTTTTTGCAGCAAGTGGTTTGTGATATGATATGGCCAAAGTTGTGATGAATGATGAATGATCTATATGTGATGTATGAGATGTTCATGCTATTGTAATAGGATTCACGACTTGCATGTCGATGAGTATGACAACCGGCAGGAGCCATAGGAGTTGTCTTTATTCTTTTATATGACCTGCGTGTCATCAAGAAACGCCATGTAAATTACTTTACTTTATTGCTAAACGCGTTAGCCATAGTAGTAGAAGTAATAGTTGGCGAGCAACTTCATGGAGACACGATGATGGAGATCATGATGATGGAGATCATGGTATCAAGCCGGTGACAAGATGATCATGGAGCCCCAAGATGGAGATCAAAGGAGCTATGTGATATTGGCCATACCATGTCACGTTTATTATTTGATTGCATGTGATGTTTATCATGTTTTGCATCTTGTTTACTTAGAACGACGGTAGTAAATAAGATGATCCCTCACAATAAATTCAAGAAGTGTTCCCCCTAACTGTGCACCGTTGCGACAGTTCGCTGTTTCAAAACACCACGTGATGATCGGGTGTTTTATTCAGACGTTCACATACAACGGGTGTAAGACAGATTTACACATGCAAACACTTAGGTTGACTTGACGAGCCTAGCATGTACAGACATGGCCTCGGAATACAGAAGACCGAAAGGTCGAGCATGAGTCGTATAGAAGATACGATCAACATGAAGATGTTCACCGATGTTGACTAGTCCGTCTCACGTGATGATCGGACACGGTCTAGTTTAACTCGGATCATGTAATACTTAGATGACTAGAGGGATGTCTAATCTAAGTGGGAGTTCACTAATAATTTGATTAGTTGAACTTAATTATCATGAACTTAGTCTAAAATCTTTGCAATATGTCTTGTAGATCAAATGGCCAACGTAGTCCTCAACTTCAACGCGTTCCTAGAGAAAACTAAGCTGAAAGACGATGGCAGCAACTATACAGACTGGGTCCGGAACCTGAGGATCATCCTCATAGCTGCCAAGAAAGATTATGTCCTACAAGCACCGCTTGGTGACGCACCCGTTCTCCCTGCAGAACAAGATGTTATGAACGCTTGGCAGGCACG
>NW_021273437.1:0-778 GCF_002162155.2 Triticum dicoccoides
CGGGACCAAAGGCCTCTTTTCAGCAGCCCAAAGGGCGGGAAGCGGCGGCCTTTGGTCCCGGTTGGGGGCACCAACCGGGACTAAAGGGTGCATTAGTCCCGGTTTGTGCCACGAACCGGGACCAATGCCCCCCTTTAGTCCTGGTTGGTGCCACCAACCAGGACCAAAGGCCTTGTGCTGCCCCGCGCCCAAATATTTAGTCCCACCTCGCTAGTTTAGAGGGAGCCGCACCTGTTTATAAGGTGCGGTGCGCCTTCCCTCTCGAGCTCCTATCTAAAGCACGCTTTCGGGCCTAACTATGCAATCTGTGCCTGTGGGCCTACTGGGCCTCTCGCAGGCCTGAATCCTGGCCCATGGTAGGGTTTCTAGTCATATTCAGGCCGTGGGGGCCGAGTAGGTGGCACTTTATTTAGTTGCTTTATTTAGTTTATTTTGTTTCTATTTACAACAAAATACTTATTGTTGCTATATTTATAGTTTTTCTAGTTTTTTATTTGTTTTCTGCATTATTTATTTTCTTTTGTTTTTTGCTTTATTTTTTAATTCTTTTTGCTTTTAGTTTTACAAAAATTATAGACTTTCTGTTAGTGCCGGTAGTTTTCAAATTTGAAAACACTTTTTTTGTTTTCTTTGTTGCTTTATTCATTTTATTTTGTTTCTACTTACAACAAAATACTTATTGTTGCTATTTTTATTTTTTTCAAGTTTTTTTATTTTGTTTTCTGCATTATTTATTTTCTTTTGGTTTTTTGCTTTATTTTTAATTCTTTTTTCTTTT
>NW_021273438.1:0-912 GCF_002162155.2 Triticum dicoccoides
ATTTCATGGTCTTATAGCTCAAAATAATCAGTAAATGCATGAAAAATAACAAATGAAGTCACGAAGGGTTGTAAAATGATGATGTGGCTTTGAATGTTGCATTTTTAACACAGAAAAACAAGGGGGTTCAAATAAGTTCAAAAGAAATGAAATCCCTTTGTAACAGACGAGTTTCCGTATGAAACCCTGATACTTCGAAGGAGATTGTTTGTTTTGTACACGAAGTGCATCCAGTTTTTGCCGTAAGCCTTTCTACTTTCTTGCACATGCTATGTGGGTGAAATGATGATACCATGCCAACTTCGAACCTTTTCAGAGTTCATTTCAAATGCTTTTTAATTTCATGGTCTTATAGCTCAAAATAATCAGTAAATGCATGAAAAGTAACAAATGAAGTCAGAAAGGTTGTAAATTGATAATGTGGCTTTGAATGGTGCATTTTGAACACAGAAAAACAAGGGGGTTCAAATAAGTTCAAAAAATGAAATCGCTTTGTAACAGACGAGTTTCCGTATGAAACCCTGATACTTCGAAGGAGATTGTCTGTTTTGTACACGAAGTGCATCCAGTTTTTGCCGTAAGCCTCTCTACTTTCTTGCACGTGCTATGTGGGTGAAATGATGATGCCATGCTAGCTTGGAACCTTATCAGAGTTCATTTCAAATGCTTTTCAATTTCATGGTCTTATAGCTCAAAATAATCAGTAAATGCATGAAAAATAACAAATGAAGTCAGGAAGGGATGTAAATTGATGATGTGGCTTTGAATGGTGGATTTTGAACACAGAAAAACAAGGGGGTTCAAATAAGTTCAAAAGAAATGAAATCCCTTTGTAACAGACGAGTTTCCGTACGAAACCCTGATACTTCGAAGGAGATTGTCTGTTTTGTACATGAAGTGCATCCAGTATTT
>NW_021273439.1:0-1552 GCF_002162155.2 Triticum dicoccoides
AGTCGAGCTGAGCTTGAAGCTGGTTCAGGAGAAGCTGACAAAGGCAAAGGAGGAGACCGAAGGTATGTTTGGTGAGACCCTGACGACTGCTTTTCCCCTTGCTTGTTTCAGCATCTGATCTTGCTGTAACTTGCAGGTAAGGTAAGGGAGGCCCAGCAGAAGAAAGACCTTGAGCTAGCTGAGAAGATCAAGCTTGCTGACGAGAAGTTAGCTTCAGTTACCAAGCTCGAACAAGACAATACCAATCTGAAAGCTGCTCTTGGGATTGCCAACAAGGAGGTCAGTCGACTGAAAACTGACAAAGCTGCCCTGACCGACCAAGTCAGCAAATTGACTGAGAAGAAAACTGAACTGGAGGCCTTCCTGAGTGGCCTTGCCAAAAAGTTGTTCCTTATGCTTGAAGGTAGACCTCCATGTTTGGCAAATATTTCCAATTGTGGCTTTTTCCATTCGACTATCTCCTTGACTTAGCAATCACCCTTGCAGAATTTTGTCAAAACTTTGAAGAAGAAACCAGCCGACTGGAGCCAAACCTTGACCCCGTCAATTCTCCGGTGAACGACGAAGTTGCCATGGATGTTTTCCGACTGGAGTCTCGTGTTGCAGCTGTCGTGGACTATCTCGCAAGGCTGAAGGCCGCCACATCTCGCATCGACTCGACGCTCTGGCCTGAGGAGACACTTCAGAATGACCTTGAGTCGCTGATGGCCCGCTTGAACACGATCCCTGGTCGAGTGCAGGAGTGGAAGAAGTCCTCGGCTCGGTGTGGTGCAGATGTCGCTCTGTGTCTGGCCCGAGTCCACTGCAAAGATGCGCGAGAAGAGAAGCTGGCGGCCCTTCGGGTGGCCAATACCAAGAAGCACGACTTCAGATCCTTTATGGAAACTTTCCTTGCAGCTGCCACTCGGATCACCGACGGGATTGACCTTGATGAATTTGTTGCACCTTCCAGCCCTCCACAGGAGGGGTAAAAAACTTCTTCTGGCTCGACGTTTTAAATTTGCCTCGGTATGCCGAGTGAAATTGTAACCAACAAACCTTAACAGGCTTGACGCCTGAGCACTTTCGGTTCCTTTAGATGTCGATTCAAACTTGGATTTGGTGCTTGAATACGATTGCCTTCGGCTCGGAATGTCTTTTGCAGGTTCAAAGCAAGGTGCCTGTGCTGCAAACGACTTATTCTTTAGTCCACTTAGACGAGCACCGGGCTGCAGCTAAGCCCCCGAGTGAGAGGGTTGCTCTTCACTCGGTAGGATTTTTGTAACTTAGGTGAGCACAGGGCTGCAGCTAAGCCCCCGAGTGAGAGGGTTGCTCTTCACTCGGTAGGATTTTCACAACTTAGGCGAGTGCTTGGACTGCAGCTAAGCCCCCGAGTGAGAGGGTTGCTCTTCACTCGGTAGGATTTTTATAACTTAGGCGAGCACGCGGCTGCAGCTAAGCCTCCGAGTGGAAGGCTGGCTTACCACTCGGTAGGATTTTGATAACTTAGGCGAGCACGAGGCTGCAGCTAAGCCTCCGAGTGAGAGGATTGCTCTTCACTCGGTAGGATTTT
>NW_021273440.1:0-844 GCF_002162155.2 Triticum dicoccoides
CCTCTTCCTCCATATATACAGCCCTTAGGGCATCGTTTAGACTTTGGGTTTTGTTTAGATTAAAAGTTCGCCATAGCTGCAACTTCGCGTACTTCGTTTGTGTTCAACGACCAGACAAAGGCGTCACAGAACCCCACCTTGATCAATAAAGCTTTCATCTTATATTCGCAATATCCAGATTGCAATCTTAGTTTCTTGCTTGTTCTTCGTTTGCTCGCAGGAAACAGACCCTCGTGGTCAGGTTGATCGTGCTCCGGCGTGGTCAATAACCTCTCGGAGTTGGTTTAGCGATTGCTAAGGCGCGACGTCCTCGCACGTTCGTAGTCGGATCGTCAAAGTCCACTTCCACCAAAGCGAAATCCACCATCTCATCGAAAGGCGGGACACCTTTGCCTCTATCAAGTGGTATCAGATTTCCAGGTTGCTCGGTGAGATTTTACAGTTTTTCGTAGTTTAGATCGAGTCTGTTCTTCATACCTATAGTCCACGAAAAAGCCACAAAAAAAATTTAGGGTTAGTTCATCATATCCGAACCAATCTGAGCCTTGCATAATCTTTTTAGGGTTTTGCTTTGTTGAATTTGCGGTTGCATCGTCGTGTCTAGTTGCTGGTCTTAGAGTCTAGTCTTGTAGAGTTTCGAGTTCTGGTCATAAGTTGTCACGCCGCCGCCGCACCATCATCATCGCCCCTGCCATCTACCACCACCGCACCGAATCCGTATCCATATACCACCACCAATCCGTGTCCATATACCACCACCGATCCATATCCATATACTACCACCGCTACCACCACCGCTGCCATATACCACCACCATATATCCACCACCAATCCGAGTTCTTTG
>NW_021273441.1:0-1757 GCF_002162155.2 Triticum dicoccoides
GAGTGTTGATGACCGACACATAAACGCACCCCGGTGTTCGTCAATCATGGAAATCACGCCGGGACCCAAAAACAGAGTAATTGTCCAAGAAACGGGCCAGAATCGTCCAAAACGGCGAGAGTTGATGACCGACACATAAATGCACCCTGCGGTTCGTTAACCGTGGAAATCACTCCAGGGCCCCAAAACAGTGAGTAATAGTCCATGAAACGGGCCAGAATCAGCCAAAACTGTGAGTGTTGATGACTGACACGTAAGCGCGCCTTGGGGTTCAACAACTTTGGAAATCACTTCAGTACCAAAAAACGGTGACTAATAGTCCACAAAACGCGTTAGAATTGGCCAAAATTGTGAGTGTTCATAACCGACACGTAAGCGCACTCGGGGGTTCGTTACTCGTGGAAATCATTCCGCGGCCCCAAAACAGTGATTAATAGTCCACGCAACGGGCCAGAACTGGCCAAAACTACTAGTATTGATGACCGACATGTGAACGCACCCCGCGGTTCGTTAATCGTGGAAATCACTCCGGGGCCCCAAAACAGTGAGTGTTGATGACCGACACGTAAACGCACCTCAGGGTTCAACAACTATGGAAATCGCTTCGGGACCCCTAAATGGTGAGTAATAGCCCACGAATCGCGTCAGAATTGGCCAAAACTATGAGTGTTGACGACAGAGACGCAAACGCACTACGGGGATTGTCAATCGTGGAAATCGCTCTGGGACGCCAAAACGTTGAGTAATAGTGCAGGAAACGGACCAGAAATTGGCCAAAATTGTGAGTGTCATTAACCGACACGTAAACGCACCACGGGGTTCGTAAATCGTGGAAATCAGTCCGGGACCCCCAAAACTAAGTAGTACTCTAAGAAACGGGCCAGAATCGGCCAAAACTGCGAGTGTTGATGACCGACACATAAACGCACCCCGGTGTTCGTCAATCATGGAAATCACGCCGGGACCCAAAAACAGAGTAATTGTCCAAGAAACGGGCCAGAATCGTCCAAAACGGCGAGAGTTGATGACCGACACATAAATGCACCCTGCGGTTCGTTAACCGTGGAAATCACTCCAGGGCTCCAAAACAGTGAGTAATAGTCCATGAAACGGGCCAGAATCAGCCAAAACTGTGAGTGTTGATGACTGACACGTAAGCGCGCCTTGGGGTTCAACAACTTTGGAAATCACTTTAGTACCAAAAAACGGTGACTAATAGTCCACAAAACGCGTTAGAATTGGCCAAAATTGTGAGTGTTCATAACCGACACGTAAGCACACTCGGGGGTTCGTTACTCGTGGAAATCATTCCGCGGCCCCAAAACAGTGAGTAATAGTCCACGCAACGGGCCAGAACTGGCCAAAACTACTAGTATTGATGACCGACATGTGAACGCACCCCGCGGTTCGTTAATCGTGGAAATCACTCCGGGGCCCCAAAACAGTGAGTGTTGATGACCGACACGTAAACGCACCTCAGGGTTCAACAACTATGGAAATCGCTTCGGGACCCCTAAATGGTGAGTAATAGCCCACGAATCGCGTCAGAATTGGCCAAAACTATGAGTGTTGACGACAGACACGGAAACGCACTACGGGGATTGTCAATCGTGGAAATTGCTCTGGGACGGCAAAACGGTGAGTAATAATGCACGAAACGGATGAGAATTGGCCAAAATTGTGAGTGTTTATGACCGACACGTAAACGCACCCCGGAGTTCGTCAATCGTGGAAATCACTCCGGGACCCTAAAACTA
>NW_021273442.1:0-1043 GCF_002162155.2 Triticum dicoccoides
CCTCGCCTATCAACTCGAGCTTCCTTCAAACTTTGCAAATGTTCATGATGTGTTCCATGTCTCTCAGCTTCGAAAGTGCTTCAAGACTCCTGACCGCACCGTCAACTTCGAGGACATTGAGCTCCAAGAAGATCTCTCTTATCGCGAGCACCCAGTTGCTATTCTTGAAGAGACTGAACGCAAGACTCGCAACAAGTCAATTAAATTTCTCAAAGTCAAGTGGTCTCACCATTCCGACCGTGAAGCTACCTGGGAACGCGAGGATCACCTCCGTTCTGAGTACCCGGAGTTCTTTCAGTCCTAGATCTCGGGACGAGATCTTTTCGTAGTGGTGGAGTGTTGTAACGCCCCAGATGTAACTTTCCCCATTTGTACTCCAACTCTTGCCGTTTCCGGTGTCAAGTTATATTTATTTCTCGGGTTCGGGTCCTTGTCTCCGTGTGTTGTGTTCGTTTTCATGCACCTCATACCATGTCATCACGTGCATTGCATTTGCATACATGTTCATCTCATGCATTCAATCATTTTCCCCGTTGTCCGTTTTGCATTCCGGCGCTTCGTTCTCCTCCGGTGGTCATTTCTAGATTTCTTTCGTGTGTGGGGATTAAACATTTCCGGATTGGACCGAGACTTGCCAAGCGGCCTTGGTTTACTACCGGTAGACCGCCTGTCAAGTTTCGTATCATTTGGACTTCGTTTGATGCTCCAACGGTTAACCGAGGGACCGAAAAGGCCTCGTGTGTGTTGCAGCCCAACACCCCCCAAATTTGGCCCAAAACCCACCAAACTCTGCTCCATCGTCTCGGTCGTTCGATCACGATCGTGTGGGCGAAAACCGCACCTCATTTGGACTCTCCTAGCTCCCTCTATGCCTATATATACACCCCTCCGTTTTCGGATCTCTCCCTCTCCCCGAAACCCTAAAAAAAATCATCCCCGCCAGATCCGCGCCGACGGACGTGTCCGCCCCGGCCGGACAACGTCCGCCGCCGCCCGCCTCAGCCAGCCGGGTCGCGCCACGTGGCAGGACCACATCGCCGCGG
>NW_021273443.1:0-3206 GCF_002162155.2 Triticum dicoccoides
CGGACTGCCTGTAGGTTCTCCAAGCCAAACTGGTCGATGTTGAGTCTAGAAATTCTTTAGTTATATGTAGGGGAATTGTTTGTGGGTTGGAACGTAAGGCTCTTTTTACTCCTTTATCTTATGACATTCTGATCTGAGTCAGTCTATTCTTCCACCGGGGGTTAAGGAATTAGGATCTATTCTCTCTATTAGGTTCACGTGTTACTAATCAGTAGTACCTTATAGGTTTGATGGATACAAGCCTAGTTCAGTTCTTCTACCACGTTATGTTGCTAGGATGGACTCAGAACTTTGATATGATGATGTTGAGTGTGTATGAAATCCTTTGTCAAATGTCTCAAAATCCTTCTTGAGCATTTACAGCTGTTATGCTGCCGAAATTTTGCTAGAAATTCTAATGCCCTTGCATTATGATTGTGCTTTCAGATGGCCACTCGCGACCTCAATCAAGTGGTTCGCCTGACACGATACCTAGATGTACCCGGTCATACCGCCATGTTGGTCAGGGTAATGACCGAGGCTGGATACCGTTGGTATCCTGAGTACACGGTCGAAGAGCAATTTCGGGACTTCAATCAAAGCCAGTATCTCTGCACTGTCAGGATATTTCCATCTTATCCTGGATCCACCGAGCCCCTTCACTGCTCCTATGGACTCGGGGTTACTATTGAGATGGCTGTGCAGGACGCCGCCTACTCTATGATGACCATCATGCGAGTCAGATCTGGTCTATTTCGGGACTCTGATTTCCGGTATATGCCAGGATCACTTCTGGGAGCACAAGGGTATCTCCAGGCTATCTATGCTGACCCCACCCAGGAGGATTCACGGACTCGCACCACTGCTGAGATGCTCGAGGATAAGGACCGTGAAAATCGGGCCTTGAGGTTAGAGCTCTTCAATACCCGTGCTGACCACTGGGCCACTTTGACTCGGTTTGCACCGGCGGTGCAAGCTGGATATTCGGATATGCGCGATCTCTATCCTGTGAGATCTGCTCTGCCAGACGTGATGGGTTGGCGTGATGTAGGAGGCATCACCCCACCTCGCGGTCCCCGCAGGCCACCGTCTGTTGGTCCCCGACCTCATCCTAGCCCCTATGGTCCACAAGCTCCGCGAGATCGTCTGTTTCTGGATGATCATGTTGAGCTTCCAGGCTATGGAGGTGACTTCTACGAGGACTACTACGGATCGGTCTGAGTTAGTGGTTGTATCACTAGTTCGCACTAGCTGTGTCGTCTATCGTCCTGCGTGACTCGTGGGATATGACCTAGTTTGTACTCTTTCCGGAGGAGTAGCAAAATAATGTATAGGAGCTTGGAATGCCTCCGATGAGATGTAATCCTCTTTTCACCGTAATAGTACCTTGTTTGGTCTTGTACTAAACCCTATATGGTGTGTATGACGATGGAATAAAGAAGCAGTTTCTGTATCTACCATGTCATACGGATGATCATCTTGCATTTCGAGTTATACCTTACATTTTATATCCTATGTCGGAATTTTATCATCCTAACTAAATCATTGTCTTGTTTACCTAGGATGGTCAACACGCGCGCTAACCCTGCTTCTCAAGAGCAGGCCGAAGGCAGTGAAGTCAGGGATGCAAATCTGCCTCATCCTCCTTCACTAGCCGAGGTTATGATGGAAGCTGAGAGAAACAAGCGGGAGACCAACCGTTTGTTGGAGCGTATTGAACAGAATACAGCACACCATCAGAGGACTAACGTGGTGTCACTCAGTGATTTTATCAAATTACATCCACCCACGTTCCACCACTCCGTCGAGCCTCTCGACGCTGATGACTGGCTTCGCAGTATCGCTCACAAACTGCGCTCCGCGCTGGTAGCGGAGGCTGACAAGGTCACCTTTGCTGCATATCATCTTGAAGGCCCCGCCAGTCTATGGTGGGAGAATTATGGAGCTATGCGCCCAGCGGGTCATGTTACTACTTGGGCTGAATTCAGTGAGGCTTTCCGTGAACATCACATTCCGGAGGGTCTCATGGACCGTAAACGTGAGGAATTTTGCAATTTCACCCAAGGCCGACTCTCTGTGGATGCTTACAGCAGGGAGTTTGGTAACCTCGCACGATATGCAACCGAGGAAGTTTCTACTGACGCCAAGAAGCAAGCAAGGTTCCGTAAGGCACTTAGTCCTGAGCTTCGCCGCGACCTCCGTCTGCATGAGTGCACATCTTTTCAGAAACTTGTCAACAAGGCCATCAGTGCTGAAACTGCTCAGACTGATTATGACGCAACACGCAAGCATGGCCGTGACATGGGTTCCTCATCCGGTGCTGGTCCTCAGAAGCGCCGCGTGTGGGTGCCCAACACCGCCCTGCCACCCAGGTTCACACCGAGGCCATCTTTCCAGGCGCCTCGCCCTGTTCAACAGTCTGCACCAGCCAAGCCCTATGGGGGTCCAACCAACAATGCTCCTCCACGTACCAGTTCCGTGACTTGTTTCAAGTGTGGGGAATCTGGTCACTATATGCATGAGTGTCCCCAGACCAACCCCAACCAGTCTGCTAAAGCTGTTGGCCGTGGCAAGCCGACAGGAAAAATATTCCACGCCAAGCCGGTCACCGCTTCACGTGGCCATGTCAACTGTATCTCTGCCGAAGAAGCTCAAGAGGATCCCAACGTCGTTCTCGGTACGCTTCTTGTTAATTGCCACCCGGCATCTGTTCTTTTCGATACAGGAGCCTCTCATTCTTTTATATCTGAAAACTATGCTCGCTCGCATAACGTCGCATTCGGTGATATGCCAACCTCTATGGTAATTCAAACTCCGGGATCCAAATGGCAAACTTCTAGAGTAAGCCATGGAAATGAAATCCAAGTCGACAGACTTGTTTTCCTCGCGTCTTTGATAGCCCTTAAATCTTCAGATATTAATATCATTTTGGGTATGGACTGGATGTCAGCTCATCAAGCCAAAATTGATTGCTTCTCTAGGACTGTTCAACTCACCCATCCTTCGGGGAAGATAGTCAATGTCTTGACCCGAATAGCCAAGCGACAATTATATTCTCTTAACGCCAGCCCTTTGCCAGACCTTGAGGACGTTCCGGTAGTCCGTGACTTCCCGGATGTCTTCCCAGAGGAATTGCCAGGTGTTCCACCTGACAGGGATGTTGAGTTCGTAATAGACCTCATTCCAGGAACCGTTCCGATTGCTAGAAGACCTTATAAGATGGCACC
>NW_021273444.1:0-2678 GCF_002162155.2 Triticum dicoccoides
CCCCTACGAACCGGGAGTGATGCCCCCTTTTCTACTAGTGACTGTTGATGAACAACCAGTTTATACTGCTAATATTTATCAAAGAAATTGAAATAATCTTGATAATAAAGCAATAGACATCTTGGTTGACAAAGGGACTATGTGAGAGGACAAAAAAATGGCATACCATCTAAATGATGCGGGAAGACATTTTTTTCATATGCTCATTATCATAGGAAATTAAGAAAGTGGCTAGTTTATTCAATAGATGTCGACAAAGTGTTTTGCTTCTGTTGTAAGGTCTCCAAGTATAGCATTAGCAGGACGCAGGAATCAAAGATCCTTAACACATGATGTATTAGAACATTTTTACATAGTATTTATAAATTATTCGATACATAAACTGATTTTGTATGCATTTAAAGTGTTATTGGTAAAATTTCACATATATGTATATTGATTTTTATTGTTTTGATGTCTACATTAAGGGCCCCGGGTTTTAGTCTCGCCCAGGGCCACCAATACCTCAGGACCGGCCCTGTGCCCGCCGACCTCGACCAGCGACGGCGAGGGAGGAGGAAAGAGTGGGTGCGGCGACGGCAGCTAGGGTTTGCTCCCGAGCCGCCCAAGGGAGCCATACGGGAGCACATGTTGGTCTCGTTCTCATAATGTTCATCATCAAGTTGGTAGCTGTACTAGGAATCAACAAGAAAATAGAATCTCATTACGAACAAGGACATATGGACAGATTAAGCTAGAGCAAGACGACAACAAGGTGCGTAGATAGTGGATTCACTACTTATGCAATTAGTAGATAGATGACGATGAGCCAGTCAAGCAGCTCCCACTCCTCCACGGGCTTCCTCAAGACACTGAAGACGCGGCAGCCGACGGCGAGGCCGATGAAGAAGCAAACGATCAAGGCCACGAAATCGAGGTCAAACGCGTCCATGCCCATCAGGATCAGGTAGTCGATAAGGCCGCTCTCGATGCCTTCGTCGAAATTATATTATGTTATATATCGATCGTACGTCGGTGGCCAAACCTAGGTCGACGTATATACCGGCCGGTGATTCCTTCAAGCACTCCTCCTATATTTAAGTATTTTTGTTTTTTGAGAAAACCATATATCATCGAGTTGGACTCCAGCATCGCTTCAAGCCAACGTAAGATGGGCCGGCCCAAGTAGTGTTAGGTTCGTTCTCTACTTTCCTTTTCCTTTACTTCTGTTTACATTTTGAAAGTATTACGAATGTACATTATAAATTTTCAAGTATTAATTTACTTAAAACATCCATAATGCATTTTCAATTAGAATATAATAAATATTCGTGTAACTTTTAGAGAGTGCTGGTAGCATTTAAAAAAATGTATGTGACTTTTTTAAAAGATGTTCACGCTTTTCAATAATATATACATGGAATTTTCTGAAAAATTATACAACATAAAAAATATTCATGTACTTGAAATAAATGATTTGTACCATTCACAAAAATATATGGGACATTAAAAAAATGTCTTGCGTTTCAAAATTATGTGCATGATATTTTTGAAAACAATTATACAATGTAAATATATATTGCCTATTTGAAGAAATTCTTTCACGCCATTAGGAAAATAATCAACGTGTATAAGAATTGTTTTTAACAGGTTCTTAAATAAAATGTAAGAAAAATGTATTAGAGAACAAATACATCATGTACTTGAAAAATATTCAATGTGTATCAGCAAAATGCTCCACATGTATATGAAAAATGCACAATGTGTATTCAAAAGTAGACATGTGTTTTCGGAAAATATAAGTAGATATGTGTTGGAGAAATGAAAAAAGAGAGATAAGGAAAATAAAAACTCAAGAAACTGGCGAAAACTCAAGAAAAAAAACCCCGAAAGTAACCTGATGAAATGAATTGAAGAAACAAATGGAAAACTCTTTCCGTAATAATAAAGCACGGATTGACTCCGTGGGTTCACCGTCGTAATGCGCTTCTTCCCGTAAGTTTACGCATTCACTTTGAACTTAAAACATATACACGAGGTGGTACTAAATTTCGTCCACTCGCAAGATTTTTGTCCGTACATCCGGTTTTGTTCCCTCGTATCGTTTCGTCCGTCCAGTATCACATGGGCTAGAAAATTTGCTATTGGCCGGTAAAAAACTTCAACCTCACAACCTGCCCTCCACGCAGCTAGGGTTTGCTCCTGAGCCGCCCAAGGGAGCCGTACAGGAGCAAATGTTGGTCTCGTTCTCATAATGTTCATCATCAAGTTGGTAGCTGTACTAGGAATCCACAAGAAAATAGAATCTCATTACGAACAAGGACATATGGACAGATTAAGCTAGAGCAAGACGACAACAAGGTGCGTACATAGTGGATTCACTACTTATGCAATTAGTAGATAGATGACGATGAGCCAGTCAAGCAGCTCCCACTCCTCCACGGGCTTCCTCAAGACGCTGAAGACGCGGCAGCCGACGGCGAGGCCGATGAAGAGGCAAACGATCAAGGCCACGAAATCGAGGTCAAACGCGTCCATGCCCATCAGGATCAGGTAGTCGATAAGGCCGCTCTCGATGCCTTCGTCGAAATTATATTATGTTATATATCGATCGTACGTCGGTGCCCAAACCTAGGTCGACGTATATACCGGCCGGTGATTCCTTCAAGCACTCCTCCTATATTTAAGTATTTTTGTTT
>NW_021273445.1:0-1602 GCF_002162155.2 Triticum dicoccoides
GGTATCCACTACGCAAATCAACTTTGGAGAATATTGTAGAGCCACTCAATTCATCAAGCATATCATCTAGCCTAGGAATAGGATGACGATAACGAATAGTAATATTATTAATGCCTCTACAATCAACACACATACGTGATGTACCATCCTTTTTCGGCACTAGAATAATAGGAACAGCACAAGGACTAAGGGATTCGCGTATATAACCTTTGTCGAGAAGCTCTTGTACTTGACGCATAATCTCCTTCGTCTCCTCTGGATTGGTACGGTATGGTGCACGGTTTGGCAGTGAAGCACCGGGAATTAAGTCAATCTGATGCTCAATCCCTCGAATAGGCGGTAATCCCGGTGGCACGTCTTGTGGAAAGACGTCAGCGAACTCCTGCAAAATGTTAGTGACAGCAGGAGGCAAAGAGGAAGGCATGTCCTCGAATGAAAATAATGTCTCTTTGCACACAAAAGCATAGCAAACAGATTTGCTGAAATCTAGCTCATCAATATCAGATTTGGTGGCAAATAAACATACACTTTTCAATTTAATTTCAGAAGCAACACTAGATGGTTTATTATTAGGCTTCATTTGTTGCTCAAATTCTTTTGCCACAATCTGATTTTCACTCTTATTCTTCTCCTGTTTTGCTTTATTAGCTCTATTAATATCATCTTTCAAAATGGAATCAGGAGTCATAGGAAGCAAAGTAATATTTTTATCCTTATGAACAAGAGTATAGTGATTGTTTCTACCATGATGTACAGAATTTTTATCAAATTGCCATGGTCTACCAAGTAATAAGGAACATGCTTGCATAGGTACCACATCACAATCAACATAATCAGCATATGTAGAGATACTAAAATGCACACGAACAGTACGTGTTACCTTAACCTTGCCGCTGTTGTTGAACCGTTGGATGTAGTAAGGATGTGGATGTGGTCTTGTGGTGAGAGAAAGCTTCTCCACCATCTCCATTGATAGAGGCGGGGTGTCCCGATCTTTCGATGAGATGATACTACCGATTTGGTGGAGACGACTTTGACGATCCGACTACAAACGTGCACGACGTTGCGCCTTAGCAATCGCTAAACCAATCTCCTGAGGTTATTGACCACGCCGGAGCACGATCAACCTGACCACGAAGGTCTATTCCTGCAAGCAATCGAAGAACGAGCAAGAATATTATAAAAGCAATCTGAATATTGCGAATATATATGAAGTATTGATAATGGTGGGGATCCGGAAGCGGTCTTGGTCTGGTCGTTGGACACAAACGAAGTACACGAAGTTGCAATGGCTAACTTTTAACAAAACAAATCCCAAGGAAAAGCTACTAGATGGATCTACTTATATAGGAGCAAGGGGTGGCGGCCAAGGAGGTGGGAGGACGTCCCAAGGCAGCCTAAAACTAAATCTAGGTCGTACAAGGCCAATGGGCCCAAGTGGAGGTGATGTAACACCTTTGGACTTGTAGTTTGACTCGGATTCTGCTGCAGCATCAGATTGTTTCGTCCACAACTCAACGCTCCGGACGAATTTGAAGGTGATTCCAATTGGGTTGGAAAGTGCACGAAATCTAGTTTCCAAGAAAAAAAGAATCACCCAAT
>NW_021273446.1:0-1387 GCF_002162155.2 Triticum dicoccoides
CAACGACGACAAATAATATCACTTGTGTGCCCTGTTGATGCCATGGAAGAAGAAGAACTCCGTGCAGGCCCAGCAGGTGCGCTCTTGGCAGATAATGGTGGTTGTGCCTGTTTTCTTGTATCACGACTGGAGGAGGCACCTAATTGAGGTGCTGGTGCAGTTGAAGTAGAAGATGCACGCGGTGTCCATGATGAAGGTCGGCCTGCAGAAAAGTTAGTTCGCGCCAATGCTTGTCGATCCTGCACTTCACGTTCAGCTTTACAAGCAAGATGGAATAAACGAGTGATATTAGTATACTCCTTATAGTCTAGAATGGTCTGAATCTCTCTATTTAATCCACCCAGAAAACGTGCAAGCATAGCTTCATTCTCCTCAACAATACCACATCTAATCATGCCAGTTTGTAATTCCTGATAATATTCTTCTACAGAATTCTTCCCTTGTCTTAAACGCTGCAATTTTTGAAGCAATATTCTTCTACAGAATACCACATCTAATCACGCCAGTTTGTAATTCCTGATAATATTCTTCTACAGAATTTTTCCCTTGTCTTAAACGCTGCAATTTTTGAAGCAATTCACGTTGATAATATGGTGGAACCCAACGCGTACGCATAGCAGTTTTCAAAGCAGCCCAAGTAGTTGGAATAGGATATAATCTACAATGTTCAGACCACCATACACATGCAAAACTAGTTGTCACACCCTAGCTAGTCATGCATTAGAGTGTTGCATCATGTTTACTTTTTCATCAGAAACTTGAAATGGGGATGACAGAACCCCCAGTCCCCTCTGAAACCAACTAGGGTTTACTAAAATAATTTTCAATGAACCTGAAATGCCCTTCTAAAATGCCCATCATTTTTGTCTTGGTTCAGAACCCCTGCCAAAAGTGGTGCACATTTTCCTAGGCCATCTTAGGGTTTTTGAATTAATTCATAAATATTTGAATTTGGGCATTTAAAATTATATAAAATATTTAAATGCTCAAATATCTCCAAACTAAAATGTTTCATGTTGGGAATAATCCAACTATGGACCAGGAGTAATTTGGTGATTTTTGAAGTTGCCTAGGTATTTTATTAAATTCAACAAAGTTGCAGATATATTAAAAAAAACAGAAACAGAAAAAAAGGGGAAAACTTACCTGGCGCCACCGCAGGCCCACCAGCCAGCCCACCTGGCCGGCCCAGCCCGGCCACCGCTCCAGCGAGCTGCTTGGCTCGCCAGGCAGGCAGCCAAGGTGCTCGGCGGCGGCACCGCAGCTCGCCACGCAGCTGCTCGCCGCCTCGCCGCCTCCCTCGCCCGGCTAACGCCGTGGATCGGCCTCCCTCTCTCCCCCGAACCCCCCAGACACCCCCTCTCCTCTCCAGCTCCTCCCCCTCGCA
>NW_021273447.1:0-1138 GCF_002162155.2 Triticum dicoccoides
GTTGTCTACTATGCTTAGGGCCGTTTTGAAGAATAATAAGAAAATGTGGGAGGAATGCTTGCCTCATATTGAATTTGCTTATAATCGTTCATTGCATTCTACTACTAAGATGTGCCCTTTTGAAGTTGTGTATGGTTTCCTACCTCATGCACCTATTGATTTGTTGCCTCTTCCATCTTCGGAGAAGGTTAATTTTGATGCTAAACAACGTGCTGAATTGATTTTAAAAATGCATGAGTTAACTAAGGAAAAAATTGAGCGCATGAATGCTAAATATAAACTTGCTGGAGATAAGGGTAGAAAACATGTTGTGTTTGCACCTGGAGATCTTGTTTGGTTACATTTGCGTAAGGATAGATTTCCTGATTTGCGCAAATCAAAGTTAATGCCACGTGCTGATGGTCCCTTTAAGGTGTTAGAGAAAATAAATGATAATGCATATAAACTTGAGCTGCCTGCAGATTTTGGGGTTAGTCCCACTTTTAACGTTGCAGATTTGAAGCCTTATTTGGGTGAGGAAGATGAACTACCGTCGAGGACGACTTCATTTCAAGAAGGGGAGGATGATGAGGACATCAATACAATTGTTACACCCACAGCCCCTGCTACTATACATACTGGACCAATTACTAGAGCTCGTGCACGCCAACTAAATTACCAGGTAGTTTCGTTTCTTGGTAATGATTCTAATGTTCATGAGAATATGATGCTGCCTAAATTGGATACATTTGTTTTGCTTACAAATGAAGGGCCTAGCTTGGAGAAGGATGAACATTGGAGCAAGAACAAGCATGGAGATGATGGCATGCACAAGGGGAACAAGAACGGAGTTACAAGTGATGATTTCAGGACTTTGAAGCCACCATAATGGGTGCATGAAGCCTTGGACGAAATATACAAGATGCCACTTCATAAATTTCGTCCCGAGGCTATTTTAGGTGCTGCGTCACCTTATTATTGGGCCAGGCCCATGTAATTTCGAAATACATAAGTATAGGCTATTTTTAGAGTCCGTATGTGTGGGGAAACAAGAGATAGGGTTGATTTCGGACCCCTCCACCAAGGGCCACGAAATTCCCCCCTCTTCCTCCATATATACAGCCCTTAGGGCATCGTTTAGACTTTGGGTTTTGTTTAG
>NW_021273448.1:0-1906 GCF_002162155.2 Triticum dicoccoides
AAAAGAAAAGAAAGATCTTGGAGAAAGGCATTTGACTGATGAAAGATCATTCTTACGTCAAACTTCGAAAATAAATTTGAGGATAGCTCCGGGAAAATAAGAAGAGTCAGGTAAGATCCTGGGAAAAGACCTGTGGGTTAGGGCTCACTCAAAAGAAACACCGTTGAATGATTTAAAAGATAGATTGCACCGGTTGAATTAAATGGCTTGAATGAGATACCAATCTCGAAATAGGTTGAACGGATCTTGAATGACAAGAAGATCTTTCTAAGATATCTTTAGCACTCCGGAATCATTGAATAGCGAGAAATGGACGATTAAGAGGTCCACCGGCACGAAAAGGCATAGAAATGAGGAAAAAGGGTAAAGAAGCATCAAAAACTTGAATTGAATCCACCGGAGAAGAAAACGAGTGAAAAGTGACGAACTTGAAACTCCGTTAGAATCTTCATGAGAATCACCGGGTAAGAACATTGAAAGGAAAGAAAGAAGAGACTCCCCATCGATAAAATGATACTTGATTGAGATATATGAGTCTTCGGAGAAAAAAACAAGGGAGGGAGGGCGGGAAAAACAAAGACAATTTGGAGATGGATGAAACAAACAACATTGAGAAAACTGATACTTGATCTTGTGGATGTTGCAATGATCGGATCCTCTTGAAGAGAAGTACACCGGTTAAAAAGGATTGACATGGCAATCTCGATGATCATGAAGGATTGGTATTCACCTCGGAGTATGAGAGCACCATTTGGGGAAGGTATGGAATCAACATTTGACTTCGAAGCAACTCGAATACCACAACTCAAAACAAAAACAAAGGATTGGCTTGCGGAATAAGCCGGAACAAACATATGATAGAGATTTCGTCCGAAGTTTTCATGGTGGGGCCTACACGGGCTCGATCGTACAGCACCATCATGTACAAGGCAGTGCACATGACATACGAAGCGTCCCCGAGTCGGCATAGCCAATGACTCTTTAAGACACAACGAGACCACTGTAAAACCAACCGTGAATAGGCGGACCACTAGACGTCGAACCCCAATTTCATATCATACATCTGTCGAAAGATATCCTAAGAGCTACTTGAATTCACACTTATAAACTCCTGAAATTTTCCCGGTTATGCAATCAGGTGTTGGGGATACAGGGGAAGCATAATATCTCACCCAAAACTAGCAAATCCTACATCTAGCTATATCCATCCTTCAACACATAACCAAGAAACCTTCGGAAATAGTCTACCTCAACCTTCGAAAAGCATCCGTTATACAAGTTATGGCAATACTCCCGAACTCCCGCCCCAGTACTGGGTGGCGTCGTGGTTATCTCACCAACAACTGCATAAAAGAGATTTTCTATGTCGGCGAAACTAATCTCAGGTATTCCAGAACTGCAATGATAAAATTGTGACGACAACACCTCGGAGCTCAACTCCCCGGGACACTGCCACAACCCCTAAATGATAGGAGGCACCAAGAACAATGTTCTCGTCACAAATCGATCGGAACGATTCCAAGATACCCGCGTGATCCTAAAAAAAATTTAGTGAAATTTGAGAAGAGAAGAGTCAAAACTCTACGTCAGGATGCCTTACCAGAGCGATGAGGGGACTGGGGATTAAAAAGAATTCCTAAACTCTCCGATATATAATTCCTAAATGACTCAAAACATTTTTCTAGACTCAACAACGGCTGCTAAAAACGATCAATCAGTGGGGGCTCCTAAGGTCGGGGAAGGCTCTGATTACCAACTTGTAACGCCCTCGATGCGGCTATATCTCCCACGTGTCGAAGCACGACTTAGAGGCATAACCGCATTGAAAGCAATGTCGCAAGTGAGGTAATCTTCACACAACCCATGTAATACATAAGGGAAAGAGATACATAGTTGGCTTACAATC
>NW_021273449.1:0-2219 GCF_002162155.2 Triticum dicoccoides
ACGACTATCTCGGTTACGGATATCTTGCGGGGCAGGTAGTCCACGGATTTTCTGGATGCGTAAGGTGCATGGATGACACAACGTATCGCCAGCTAGATAGAGATCCCGGGTCTTCGAAAACCGTGTTCATGGGACATCGAAGGTGGCTTCGCGACGATGACCCGTGGAGGAAACGCAAGGATCTGTTCGATGGTGAAACCGAACCCCGAAAACGCCCGTGTACGAGGAGCGGCGAGGAAATAGACAAGCTGTTGAAAAATTGGAAAGACTGCCCACTGCTGGGAAAGAAGCAAAAGGCGCCAGAGCCGGGAAAGAAGCGAAAGGCGCCAGAGCCGCTGCTGAAGGTATGGAAAACGAGGTCTGTTTTCTGGGACTTGCCGTACTGGAAGATCCACCGTGTGCCTCACAGCCTTGATGTCATGCATATCACGAAGAACATGTGCGAGAGTCTGCTTGGTACCCTGCTCAACATGCCAGAGAGGACCAAAGATGGGCCGAAAGCAAGGGCAGACTTGAAATCAATGGGCATCAGGCAGGAGCTTCACGCTATATATGATGATGATGATGATGATGATGATGATGATGATGATGATGATGATGAGGCGAAGCAGGACATAGAAAGTCGTCGCAAAGGCAAAAAGGCCAAGAAGACCGAAAATGACTACCCTCCCGCGTGCTTCACTCTAAGTCAGGAGGAGATCGAGCAGTTTTTCACCTGCCTCCTAGGAGTAAAACTTCCTTACGGTTACGCGGGGAAGATAAGCAGATACCTAGACCCAGCGAAGCAGAAGTTCAGCGGGATGAAGTCTCACGACTGTCACGTGCTGATGATGCAGATACTTCCAGTTGCAATCCGTGGGATCATGGACGCGCACGTCCGTGAAACGCTATTTGGCCTATGCAACTTCTTCGACGTCATCTCTCGGAAGTCGATTGGCGTGAGGCAACTCAGAAGGCTACAGGAAGAGATCGTGGTGATACTATGCCAGCTTGAGATGTACTTCCCGCCCGCATTCTTCGACGTTATGGTGCATCTGCTGGTCCATATAGTGGAGGATATCATCCAACTCGGGCCGACGTTCCTGCACAGCATGATGCCGTTCGAAAGGATGAATGGTGTCATCAAAGGATACGTTCGCAACATGTCACGTCCAGAAGGAAGCATAGCCAGGGGATTTCTGACCGAAGAGTGCATCTCCTACTGCATGAATTATCTAGGCATCGAGAACCCCGTTGGTCTGCCCGTCAACAGGCACCTCGGCAGGCTCGCTGGATGGGGTCACCATGAGGGTCGCCGCGAAATGCATGTCGACTTCGAGGGTCGACTCGCCGACTTTGAAAGAGCAAACCTAGTCGCGCTACAACACATAGACGTGGTCGATCCTTGGGTGGTAGAGCACAAAACCTTTATTAAAAAGACGTACAATGACCGAGGCCAACAGAGGACGGACGGAGATACACTCAAAGAGCACAACTCATGTTTCACGCGTTGGTTCAAGCATAAGCTTCTGTCGTACCCTTTACATGAGGATTCTTCCGCGGAAGAACAACTCATATTCGCCTTGTCACAGGGCGTCGAGCATAACCTGATGACCTATGAGGCGTACGATATCAACGGCTACACATTCTACACCGAGGCCAAGGACATGAAGAGCGATGGTTATCAGAACTCCGGGGTAACGATGGAATCCTACACCGGTAACGACAAGGACAGATACTACGGAAGGATCGAGGAGATCTGGGAGCTGAGCTACGCTGGAGAGAAGGTCCCGATGTTCTGTGTCAGATGGGCCAAGAACGTCATAAAAGAAGACTGGTATTTCACCACCATGGTTATACCCGAAGCCAAATCCAAGACCGCGGGCGCAAACGTCACCGCGAAAAATGAGCCATGGGTACTGGCTTCCCAAGTGGACCAATGCTTCTTCATTACCGACCCGCCAAAGCCCAGTCGTGTTGTCGTGAGGAGAGGCAAAAGGAAGATCATCGGAATGGATGGAGTAGCCAATGAGCAAGACTTCGACAAGTACGGCGACCCGAGGATCGAACATGACGACGATGATGAAGTAGCAGCATACACCACAAGAAGAAGCAGGACCACCCTACCTAAAGGACGTCCGTTCCATAGAAGAACTCCATTTGCGAAAAAGAAGGGCAAGAAGATTGTGAACAGATAGCTAGCTAAGATCGATTGTATTTAAATCGTAGCCTTCATTTCT
>NW_021273450.1:0-849 GCF_002162155.2 Triticum dicoccoides
CGAGCAGTTCATTAAACTTGTTATCGAGCTTTGTTTCGAACGTCTTCTCAAGGCCAGTGATCTTCTCCATGGCCTCTTCAAAATTGTTCAGCACATCTTGCACCTGTTCAGTCATCATTTGCTGAAACTTATCATGAAGCTCCTTGTTCGATAAATTCTCCCAGTCAATCTCGTCGGCTTGTGATCCTGGCATGGTTAGCAGCAATAGAAACACACAAGAATATGATCCTACAGACTACTAAGAAGTGGTGGTGGTGTATCACAAATCCGTCAAGCAAATCTCAAATTCTTACCAGTTCTTACCCAGCAGCAGGCGGTGATCGGCAACCATTGTAGTCAAAAACTCTCAAAGCTTGGATAGAGCGATTACCAGGGAGAGTCAAACACACGACGTAGATGTATGTGGAGCTGGGAAGGCTTATAGTATGGTAGCAAAAAGGGTCAGCAATAATCAATTCAGATATGCAAAGTTGAATAAACGCTCAACGACGGTACTGTGCTGGTCCTAGGCTAGACTGTGCTAGAGACGCGAGCCTAGAACACCAACAAAATCACGGCGCGGCACGTAAACAAGGGAAAAGCACACTCTGAAAAAAAAAATTCGCTCTTTTTTTTTTGCGCTCTTTTTCTTTTTTTTTGCACTGCTTTTTTTTTTGCGAAAAATCACTATAATGGCGAGTGTCTCAAAACTCTTCCTAGGTCAAACTGACAGGATGGGCACGAAATTTTTTCGACCAATTTTTTTTTCGACTGCCCGGACCCAAAAACTGGAAACAGGTCAAAAAAAACTTCCTATAATGGCACCTGTCTCAAAACACTCAGAAACACCTAAAAATAGGATAGCCAGAA
>NW_021273451.1:0-1272 GCF_002162155.2 Triticum dicoccoides
GATTTTCAAAGCAAGTGCCCTATTGCATTTGAGTTTTGACCTCAAACCAATTCTCCTGGATTGTCCTTAGCATCCATAACCCAGAACCATCTTGATCCACTCCTCCTCTTTTCAAAATTTTCAAAATTCAGTCTCTGCAAGTTTGGACCAGATTTGCCAAATTTGGTGAAATTCATATCTACACTCCTCCAAAAATTCCACCAAAATTCAGACAGCCTATTTGAGCAATGAGAAGCCACTCCACCAAAAATCAGCTCAAGGAAAAATCCCTACATGCCTGGATCATTCTGTCGAACACCTTGCATGCACTGTTTTCCTTGCACTTTCAGAAATTCAGTTTTCAGTTTCGACAGTTTCAGTCACGCGGCCACAGTGCACTTGGCACGTTGCTCGCGGCCTCGCTTGCTTGTCCGAAGCTTCACACGCGCACTTGGCGCGACCCTGGCGTCGGTGGCGCCCTGGCCCGCCTGCGCCGGCGTGTCTTGCGGCGGCCGGCTCCCCGAACGGCCGACAGGGAGGAGAACGGCGGCGCAACGCCGTTCGGCACCGCCCAAATCCTCTGGTGGCTCCGCGTGGCCTTCTCCGTGCCAGCGCACGCATGCGGCACCGTCGCCGTGGCGCAGCATGCACGGAGCGCGCTCTCTGCCGCCGACGGGCCCGCGCCACCCCGTTCCGTCGAGCTCGACCCAAACACCCAAACCCCGGCCAGTTTAGCACTAAAACGGGCCCATTGAACCTCCGTGATGACGCTCGACTCCCTAACCACCCCGACCGAGCACTGCGCCACCGTAATCGCTCGCCGGAACACGGCAACCGCCTCGGGCCGCCTATAAAAAGGGCCCCGAGCTCACCCTCGTGCACGCAGCATCACCACTCCTCACCAAAGCCCCGCCAGGCCACTAGGGGGACCTCGAGGAGGTCTCCTTCCCCAGCTCCGGCCGCCCCGATCCGCCTCGGCCTCCAGCTCGATTCACTTCGGTGAGGCCACCTCCGGCGCCCAAACCTCGTCCGTAGCCCTCTCTTGCACCCAGTAGTCTAACCCCCACCTCAATTTAATCTTTGCAGCCCTCTCCGACGAGCTCCATCCACGCCCGAACCACCGTCCGCCGGAGTTGAGACCGCCGTCGACGTGGTGCTCACCGGCGACCAACACCACCACCCACCGTTGCGGAAGGACACGGTGAGCACATTGGTAACCTCTGATCCCCATGCCTCGCCGTGGATCGCCGCCGGCGACCACAGCAGCTCTCGGGCGCCGACGAGCCTCGTCCC